>NW_016909955.1:216179-288376 GCF_001483705.2 Eufriesea mexicana
CGTGAAAAGCGTCGTGAAAAGCGTCCGTCGAATGAGATCGCGAGCCGTGAAGCTTTTCCCACCCGAGGCGTAGAGGTATCCGGCGAAATTGCCGCGTAGTGAAATTTCGGAGCAAGAAGATAGAGCGGCGTCCGCGAGAATGATCCATCGAAGCGAGCGAGAGACGTTTTGACGGGAATGGAGCGGATCGGGTCGGAGAAGGAAAAGGCTCACCGAAATTATTCCATTCGCAGGTCCATGTCCATCGAGGGAGAAGTGGGTCGGTCAACCCCGGGGCTATAGGCCGACCTGTGTTTCGGGAAGATCGACCGTTAGAGAAAACCGTGCTGACGAGCGAGAGGGATCGAAGGAGATTGGCAAGGAGAAGAAAGCAACGATCGCGTGTCGCGTCGCCAGCTCCGCGTGACTCATCTTTTCTCAATGAACGAAGTGTTACTCTGAGCGAACGAGACCACGCGAAAGTAGCGGCACGAGCGAGCAATCGACTCGGCGGTCGAGGGAAGACGGTACGATCGGAACCGGAGATTAGAGGGAAAAGTCACGAAAGCGAAAATACTTTCGTATCGATGGTCAAACGTCGAAGTCTCGCCGAGCATGTAAAGCGTCACGCTCGAAATCGGAGATAGAGGATACGGAGAAAGTGGCCCGAAGCAAAGGAGCCGGAGGAGCCGGAGGATCAAACCGATCGAGGAAAGCGGATGATTCGTACTGTCGATTCTGGATTAAGAGAGGCTGGTAATTATCGGAGAGTGGTATTCTTGGAGCTGCTCGGAAGAGGCAAAGACAGCGAGAAGTGTCGAGATGAGCAGACGAACCATGCCACCTGCTGGACTGAACTCCTGCGAGAGGATACGACCGGAGAGGCCCAGGAACCCTATTCAGAGGCTCGTGTGGGGTCCCGGTTCGCAGTTTCAAGTCGGACAAATCGGCCTATCCGAGGACGAGGGCTCGAATCCACGGATGGCTCTCAGAAGGTACGTGAAGCTCGCGTTCCGTTAAATTTCGAGCGTAATTAGTTCGAGAGACGGGGAATAAAGTCGCGTTAGATGTGAGTTTCGCGAAGGCCCGAGGGAGAATCCGTTTCACCGTCGAAAATAGATGATCCCGCGTGTCTCAGTCCGCTAGGATTACGATCGCATCGATCGGATAGACAAACGAAACGGTTTTATTGCGTTCCCGCGTACTGTATCGCGATAGTATCCACAGAAAGTGGGAGAGAGAGTCGGTCATCGATTGTAGGAAGACGGTAGAGATATTAGGGAGAATTTGTCGCGAAAATTTCAACGAGATACCGACGCGCGAGGCAATCTATTAACTCGGAAATACATTATGGCCGGCTAGCGTACCGTCGTTTAAATTCCCGCGGTGTTTAGCCAATGGCGAGGCAAAGCTGCACACACCCCGAGCAAACGTGCTTTGAACACGACCTTTGAATACACAGGCTCCTGAGACTGTACGAGGGAAGGCAGTACCGTGAGGCGGCAGCTTTCCTCATGAAACTGCCACACTATACCTTGAAAGCTACACTGCCGGACATTCCGGTGGACCTGTTGATCGAAACGCTTCCGCACAGTTTGTCTCTGCTGGAAGCCCTCTATTCGAGGCTGCTTCAACTGAACGTGAACGACGCGAAGATCTTGCGAGTGGAGCAAGTCCTCTGGAGAATCGTCCATCTGATCTCGATCAGCCAGGACCATTTCCGTTTGAGGACTTGGTGCAAGCTGTTGATCTCTCTGAACGGGTTGGCTCCGAACGCGAGAGGCATCCTGATCGCGAGGAAGAGGGCTTTGGAAAGGGCCGTGGAAGGGCTGGGCAAGCACGGCTTAGTCGCATCTTGTCAACCAAGCAATTCCGAGAACGGCGTAGCCTCTAATCTCGTACCTTTGCCCGTTGCGCTCAAGGAACAGCTCGAGAGCAGGATCGACGCGTACAAGCTGGCCGTGCACAAGATCGAGAGCTTTGGGAAACACGCTAGAACTCACAGAGGTAATCGCGCTCTCGTTTTTCTATCGACCAGTCATTCACGACGAGGTATCGTCGGCGTGTGACAACTCGCGTGGGAACGGCCGATTCTTTTCACCTCGCGGTATCCACGGCTTAACATTGCCGCGAGGGATGTACGCGCGTATGACGGATGCACGGACGAACGCGCGAGAGAAAGTCTGAAAGTCTCCGCGACTCGGCGGGATACGCGCCGTTCCAGATTCGATTACCGTCATTCCGCGTTTGAAATGACACACCGCGAATAACGCTGGATAGATCAGAGTAGTAGAGCATCGACGAGAAGAAAACGATTTCAGATGTTAGCCTTGACAGGCGAAATCTGGGGCGCGCTCGAGACGTTTGACTCTGTCACGAGGTGCAAAGACCCGGGACGCGTTCGGACGCCGGCGTCGATGTCCAAACGTGCTAGAGATCCGGAGAACCGTGAAGTATTGAATTTTAACACAGCTGCACCGGACGCGTTACATTTCCGAATGCAAATACGCCGATGCGGCGGACGTTAATGCGTTTACACGCGAGTACGTTTGCCTCGTCGACACGGTCGTCATCGTGGTGTCGGTGCTGGTTCTGGTGCTGGTGCTGGTGCTGGTGGTGGCGGTGGTGCTGATGGTGGGTGGACGTTAACACGGTAAAACGCGTTGTCGCGGCCCGTAGCTCTCTTTTTCGAGAGCCGCTCTTAAGCCGGCACTCTGTCCTCGGACCCCCTGAGCATCGATAAAGTTGGTTATCGCTCGGCGAGAGCGAGCTACGAAACGAAAGAGAAAACATACGGGTCGTTCCGTCCCCGAGTTCCACCTGGATGAGAAAAATACGGGCGATCCGCGCGGCACCGATACGGACGAACAGCGATTACAATTTCCACGCGCATTCTCTCGGCTCGAGTTAATCGTCGAGTAATCACCGACGCTGAAATTTATCGGAATCGGCGATTAATTCACCCGTTGGATCTCGGGCCGATTTAACGTTGCGTTTCCTGCGCGCCGATAGAGATCGCGAAATCGTGATCGTAGATTTCACGTCGGAGAGAATATAATCGACTGACGTTTCCAGCGGACCAAGGAGTACAGGCAGCGTCTCACCAACGGCAACTTTCGCTCAAATACAGCGAGATTCAGCAGAGACTGATCGATAATCAAAGTCTGCTGAACACGTTGGAGAAAGCCGGGGACCCGAGCAGCTTAGAAAGTCTGTTGTCCGAACTGAAGCGAAGGGTCGAGCAGGACAAGGAAGCTCTCAGACAATGGACAGCCTTGCGGAAATCTACGTTCGGTGGTGGGAACAGCAAGAATCCGCCGCTGGCTGCCAGACTGCTGCAATTCTCCAGAGGTTGCGATCTGGCGCTCCAATTGATGAACCAGGACAATCCACAGGTATATATTTCGAACGTGCTGGGGAAATTTATTTGTCGGGCTTTCGGTTCCTCATTCAACGCTTCACTTGTCTCGTGGCAATATCGAACACGATATTTAACCTGAAAACGGGAGAGATACTTGTCGTGTAGTTAATATAAAGTAGTTTCTCGGGAAATGCTGTAACCATGAGCGTTCCCCTGAGAACGTGGCTCAGCAGCGACGTAGTTGATGGACAAAGCTGAATCCACCGGCGCAAGCTCACTCGCCATGTGACATCCCTTAAGGACCCTTCCGTGGTCTTAAATTACGCGAGACTGCTTGCAGCAACGGTACCATCGCTGTATTTTTCGATACACGAAAACGCAGACTCGTTTTATCGATCGAAACGTGCATACGTACGTTCGTACGAATAAAACGGTATAAAACCAGTCGAACATTTGGCAAAGTCACCGATAATTCTGCGAAAAACTCTTGCACGTTTCCGTTAATTACCAAAACGAGGAATCAGAAACTAGTTTCAACGAGTTTGGTAGTTGTAGCGTTGATCTGTAACGATTCGTGTTATTAATTACCCTTATACAATTTCTACGTGTAAGAATAGGTGGCTGAAATACGAAATTTCCTCGGAGCACTTGCTGGCACCAGGTGCCGTTGCAAGTTAAATGCCACTCGCCGAGTTCACGGAAGGATATAGGTGTCCAGCCGGCACTTTTCACAGCGGCTCGAAACCACTCCCACGTCTTCGATTTTTGCGAGACACGAGGTCCCCGAAGTTTAGCCTCACGCGACCAACCCTGTGCCCCTTGACCCGTGTAAACGATGTCCACCACCCGGTGGTCGCCAGTGTTCGGTCAACGGTCAATAGCGGTCACCGTTCTCCTATTCTTTCGATTCCATCTACTAATATTAAACAACAACGTCCATTCCAACAAAAGAGAAAGCAAACAAATGAAATAGAGGAAAAGACATCGCGATTACATATTTCTGGGGTTCGAATAAAATCGTAAGAAATCGTAAGAGATTGCAGAAAGTGGTGAAAAATCGTAAAAGCAAAGAGAACTAGAGCTGGGTAAAGTTTACTAAAGATGGTCGAAAGATGGTGAAATATTTTCACGTGCATAGGTATTCGAACTGGGTGAAAATCTGGCGGACGACTACGAGGAGGAATCCAGCAGCAGCGCGGGCTACCACACGGACGAGAGTTGCAGCCCGACCCCGGAGCCAGTGGTCAGAAACGGCTGCATGATTCTCAGGGTGGAGGAGAATTTTTCGAATGCAACTTCCGACGATGTGACCGCGGAACGACTGGCCGAAAGATACGCCGCTCTCTACGACCAAGCGCATTTGCATACCTTGGATGCTCTGGACGCGCTGGAGCCACTGAAGGACGCTCCCGACTTGAAAGCCAAGATACTCTATTCGGTGGTCGTGGTAAGTGGCACTTTATGCAAAGTAGGTATAATCACAGCGCGCCACCCTTAATGCGCTTGCATCTGTGTCCATCAAAGAGACTGATTCGCTGGTTAAGTACCGGTCGTTATCACCGGCTATGTCCCTATTTAGGGATAAATTAATAGTGGAACTGCGGGGGTAGAGAAGCAGAGCGAAAACCGGTTAAAGGGACTCGTGAGGGGGGATTTCGTGATTAATAGAAATATCGCGTGGAATTTTCTCTCCGGTTATTATCCGTCCCTCTGTAAACGGCTGGAGTGGCAACTGCGTGTAACTCGATTAACGATTCGATACGAGTAGGAAGTTATCGACGAGTTATTTAGTACAAAGTAGTCGAAATTATTCCGGGGTCCGTATCGTACGAAACGTGCACCGTAAAGCCTGCGACGGAAGTTTATTGGCCAAAGTTGCACCGCCAGTTTACGATTCTTCGTTACCGCGATACGCCACGCTAATCAATTCCACGTGCACTCGCGTTTCTTACGATTGCTTTACGACGTCGGGAAAATTCATAACGACTGCGCGTTTTTACCGGTACCCGGTGTAACGCGGCAGTGCCCCTGCAACCTAACCCGACGAGATAGTTCGCGCAAAGCTTCACCAGACTCTACTTTTTCGCAACACCGTTTCTTCTTCCTTCCGGATAAAACCTTCTTTTCTCGTGTCTTCCGAAAAACTCGACGCTCGTTATCCTATGTAAATGCTGTCTTATCGTCCGAATCTCGTATCCACGTCGCTTGCCCCGACTCGGTACACGTTACGATAGCCCCGATCGCAGGAAGAAAAATTTCCCGTTCTACCCAAACAGTTTCGTTCCCTTTCGACTCTTTCGTCAAACGTCCGTTTTCCGATCAGTCTCTCGGAGCAATTTCGCGACGAAGCGCTTAATCGGTGAAAAATCGACGAGAAAATCGAGGAGAAAATCGTCAGAGGGGAATTGGATCGCGTAGCCAGACATGTCAGCCGACGATCCTGTAAATGGTTGGCGAACAACCCGGAATTTCAGCCGCAACGGCCTTGCAATGCGAATTACGAGCGAGTCCGATGCAGGCAAGCACGAATTTATGAATACAGCCCCGCGTGTCTCGTTATTGCTGTTCACTCAAACGTGACGTTTAAAAATGTCACATCGTCGATCGTTCTTCCTTCCCTTCCGCGTGTGTTCGACTCTGGGGCACAAAGGAATCCGTCTGTTAAAATCGCGATACGAACGCGTGGAAAAGGAAATCATTGGTCAAACGATCGCTCGTAACGTTTTGCAATTTTCACGTGCCATCGTAATTAATCCTTCTTTTCTTCTTGTATCAATTTTGTCCCGTTGTAGCGACGTGTGCTGCAGGTAGACAGTCGGTTTCGCGTTACCTTTTTTTCGCTCGCACTCGAACGGCGCAATGGAAATTGGCGCGAGTTTCGTTGCAATGTTCCTTTGTCGTGTACAACCCTTAACGACGAGCACGCGGCTCGTTACGCGAAAGAGGGACGGTTTTTGACCGCGTGCTTTGGAATCGCGTAAACAAGGCCAACTCTTCTGCAAAATCCATTATAGCCGATGAAACCGTAGTAATTGGACGGGAGCAGCGTTGGTGCGCTCGAAACTCGGGATCGTTAGAGACGCGGAATGTGGTCGAATTTTCCGGAAAACGCGTAATTGGCGATCGAGACAGCAAATCGAGCAATTCGCGATCAAGTTATTCGGCTCGAAAATAACGCGGTCACGATGCAGCCTCGTTCATCGTCCCAATCTCTGGAATAGTGTGCGCTTGTCGCAAAGCGGAAACGATCGTGAAAGGCGTGCAAAACCGCAGCCTCCGGGATATTGGTTCGCGCGAGCTAAATCCACGCGACGATGCTTTGAAAAGTTAGTCCTGCGAAGGAACCGCGTAATTTCGTTAACGGCCAACGAACTGTGGGAAAATCGGTGTGGAAAAACTTTGTCACGGCGTAGAACCGGTGACTCGAGTCGCCTAGGATAAGTCGCGATAAAGGTGGACGTCGGATACGGTGAACGGGTCGAGATACAATCGGTTTCGCCACGTCGAGCACGATCGTCGTGGTTTTTCCAACGAGGAGCGGATAGAAAAGACTCGAGAGAGCCATCGCGTGGACGAGGAGAGGATAGTCGTGAAAGAAGGGAACCAGAGAGGACAGGTACGTAACGAGAAAGACACGCATTAGGGGTGCGGGCCGCGAACGAGTACTTATCCGATACTTGCACACTCGTGTCCCGGTTGCGAGAGAGCTCGTAACGAGATCGCGACTCGCTTCGAATCGGCCTGTGTTTACGTCGCGACTAGTCGTGCAATTTCCGAACTCTATACCGCGAAAATCGAAGGTACGGACGACGACCTAACCGAAGAGAGCGAAATCGACTCGGAAACGCGAACTGGCCTGGCGAACGATGCGTAGCGTCGAAGGGAGACCCGGTTATTCGTAACGGGGGAAATTTTTCGAAAGATAGCAGACGAATTGGAAGCGTGGTCGAAAAGGGTGCGCATAACATACACGTACGACCGAAGATTATTTTTGCCGGCACCACTACCACGCACCTGTCTCCCGGCCGATCGATCGACCATTAACGTCAAAGCAGTCGCGAGCGCGGGGTGCCGAGGGAAACGAGGGTGACTAGGGTGCACTTTTGCGATCAAGTGTACCCGGCAAGTGGCAGAGGCGCTAGTCCGTCAGCCTGGGGCTATTACTTTGCATACATACAGGTAGCCTTCCACACACCGATAGCCGGGAAATCGATGAACTAAAATAAATACCTGCGACGAAAGCCACTCTCTCTTTGTCTACCATCCGGTTGCGTGGCGTTTCTCGTTCGCCATCCCCCGCCCCCTTTTTCACTCTCTATCTATCTCTCTATCTCTCCGTTTAATCCGTATTTCTCCCGTCAAACCTCTTGCACCGGACCCCACTCCGACACGCGACGTGGACGACGTCGTCGTCGTTCTTGCGATTTACTCTGTCAGCTCGCAACTTTTTCCACTGTCCGACTATTTACACGGCTAGAAAATCAACGATCCCGTCCTCTTTCGCGTCAGGGTTGCCCGGCCGAGGCGAAGAATAGTGACGCACGGTTTACAGGCTGCTCTGGCCGAGGCTCGGCAAAAAGACGGGATCTGCGGCGAGAAAAAGGAAGAACGATAGATAGACCGAATAGAGCGTGAAACACGGTCCATACGTGCGTGAACTTTTCGACTCGGTAACGGGATCGCAGCAACAGTTACCTGTACATAGACGCGACTCGCGGAGGAATCGGCAAGAAATACCGGGATAGCCATCACGCGCTCCCATTGTACTCCCTGGTAATTACTCGACTTGGCGGTGCACGAAATAATTACGCGATTACCGGAGCAACGGAAAACCAGTCTCGTTCTAACGCGCCGTGTCTTTATAGACGATGCGATAGTTTTTGGTCCGACGAAGCCGTGTCTCCGTGCTGAACGCTTTAATGCCAGGTGCGAAGCTAACTCGACGGTGATTTACAGCTGGCGGAATTCCTTGCTTTCCTTTCGAGCTTTCCAGCTGAAGCTGTGTTTCCCTCGTTTCCGCGTATTACACGCACAGGGGATCCGAAAAGTATTCGCGCACCTAACTTTTTCCCCGTAATTTCATGTAAACGGGTAATGGACCAGAAATCACGAAACTTCGACTCAGGTGTACAAAACGGACCCAGATTAATTGTTATTAGGATTATGGGTTTATAATTGTAAAATAACTACGATATATATATATTCCCTTTTACATTCTTTTAGTGCTCAAGGAAAGTCAAGGAATATCTATCTTTGAGTGTTTCTCTAGAGCAATTGACCGATTCGTGAGAGAATGTGTGTCAAGAGGGTACCTAACGCAGTTTGCCTAAACCTCCAATTCTTATCTAATATTAATACAGATTAAACAGATTCTCGAAATGTAGATCTCATAAACTATTTGTTCGCACCATATATCCTAGATTGATTTTTGTATATAACTAAATTTAGCTTTTCAACAATTATTATATGGTATTTCTTTCCGATGTTATGACAGTTCAAATATCGACAATTTTTTTATCGACATTTATTAATTCGATTTTAGCGTCGAATGTATTTCAGTGGAACGAAAAATATTTCGTTTATAGATCGGTGATGTGCAATCTTCCCTGATGTTATCGTGATATCATTGAATAGTATCCGAGCACTTGTAGGTAGATTTTCTATAGAATCTTTAGCGGTATATGCAAAGTTCAACATTGAAACATAAGCTGCAAATTTTCCGATTTTGTATTTGTACAGTGTCTGTCCATGTATGGTAGATTATTAATTGAAATAGCTTTTTCTTATCTATTTTTATTCGTTATATATTTCTGACCCACTGTACGTATATCGACCACGGTGAATAAGAAACGGGTATAGAGTATATTTTCCTTTCATACTGGTCCATTACGTAGAAGTTTTAAAATTATTTTCAGTTTTATCGAGTAGCGAAAATTTAACCAATTACTAGAGTTCTTTCCAGCAGGTAATTCTCCATCGCCATTTCTCCGCTGCGAGGTTTAACACGTGTGTGCAATTAATGATTCGTTGCAAATTGTCGGAGAGATAATTTAACTCTTGAAGAAGTACCGTACTTGAAACTCCGCGTGTGCGTAAAAATTAGGTATTAAAGAGGCAGTCGTAATATCCGCAGCAGGATATTCTCGAGTACTGCGACTTGTTTGATCCGAGTTCGATCCTCCGTTAGGGTCAGCAAAGAGGCATTGCAATTTTTCGCTAATTAATCGTACCATCAGTAGTGCAGTCACGAAGTAAAAACTTTTTCGCGACGATAGAGAATTATTTCGACGAGAATATGAACTAGAATTTCCGCGTGAATTTCGCGTGTATGACCTCGCTTGCAGAGCAGTCTCTCCATATTTGATTTTTCAAATGATACGTTAAATTAGCGAAGAAGGACGACATTTTAACACTTAATGCAGGATCGAATTAACGTTAAAAATTCTATTATCATCGGGCGAATGATTAAAAGTATATGAAAAAAATAAATAAAATTAATAATAAATTGGAGTTAAAAGATCGATATGAGAGGGGAACGTGAAACTTGTTGCAGATAACGAGACTCCGCTAATCTATTAAATCAAAACTATTAAGTGCTTCGCAAAATCGCGATCTGATAGTTTCGAAATAGGTATTTTCGACGCTCGTCTATCGCCTTATTAGGTTCTAATTTAAAGCGTTACGCGCCATTCGCACACTAGGAAAATATATTCGTATACAGGAGATAACCACATTCGTGCCCGATAAAAAACGCGGTCGGCTTAATCTTTGGCGGCGCGGTTTGCCGCGATAATTGAGCGATAAGCTCGTTAAAGCTTCCGAGCGAACGATTTCACCGCGAAATTCTTTTAATTGAAACGCGAAAACGGCAGCGTTTTTCCTCGCAGAGGGAGACGGGAAATTCATTTCTCTCCGATGCTGTCGAGTTTTTCACCCGACGATGCCGCAAATTTACCAGGTTCGAGCGCTTCGAAGTGCAAAATCCGGTCGAAACGATGTCGTAAACAGCGCGCCTCGAAACGAAATCCATTTTCCATCCATTTTCTGCCGTGAATAAATCATACGCTTATCAACGCCGGTCCTACGCGAGTTGCACCTTGGTCCGGTTGCGCGTCTCTCGAAGAAAAAGGGGGCGAAAAAGAAAAGAAGAAATAGAAAATTTCGCTCAGAAGTAGCGGATTCTGTTCCCGGTTCGTAAACTCGCTCGCGCAAGCTTTCGCTTATCGAGCGGGTTGCGAGAAGCGCGAAAAGAGGAGAAATCGTTAACCCAAAATCGAAAGAAAGTTCGTTTGATTTCCATGAGAAATGTGGGGGAAACGAGAAGGGTGTTCTTCGAGTGATTTGATTTAATGACGTTTTCTCTACGCGTTGTTTCGCAGCTCTCTTGGCGACTGGCAGGCACGATACAGATCTCGCGGTATCTGGAAGCGGTGAAAATTCTGAACGGTACCGCGACCACGACACAAGCGACACCGGAGTTGGAGGAATGCGTAAAGCGGCAGTTGGCGACTTCCGGCGCGCGAACCGGTTCCCGAGAGGTCGCGGAACAGGTGGTCAGCCAGCTGGAAAGAACGCTGTACGACTTTCCGTGTCTACGAGGATGCGTGGAGGTGAAGAACTACGCCACTGCTTGTTCCAATTTGGCCTGGGCCTGTCTGGCACGTGTCACACCGTTGGTCCTCGACGTGGCGCAGGCCTTGCAATTCAGACGGGATATTCATCTCAGGCACCATGCCTCTCCGAACCCTAACGGCACCAGGATCAAGACGGTCCTGTGGCCGGGTTTAAGAGAGGGCTGTCAGGGACCTTGCCTGCGCAAGGCGGTCGTTCTTACCTCTTAAATCCTGATTCCCTTCCGCGGTCTTTACAGATGCCGAGTCCGGAAGGCGGAGGATTTTATTCTCGGACTCGACGGGTAACGAAACGGAAGGAATCGATGGGTAAGTTAGTTGGAGTCGCGAAGAGGAAGTGCACGCGAAGCGACATGGTGGGGGCATGTCTACGCCATTGGTTGCTCCAATTTCCACGCGTGCCTCGTCTCGGTCTTGAATTTCCCAAGGGGAACTGGAATTACATTTATACTCCGTCTTATGTAACAGAAACGCGTCGCACTCTTTACCCTCGCGAGATAGGGTTTTAGCGTTAGCCGCGTGATGAGATTCTTTAATACCGCGCGACCTCGCGCGTTGAGCTTGCATCCAAACGAGTCTGGATTGTTTGCAGAAACGGGAGATTTTCGCGAAACTCTCGAGAATTTAGAAACGAATACGAACAACGATCGAGATTGCACACGAGTCGCTTGCTTTGAAAGAGAATGCTGACGTAATTAGACTTGACGCGAAAACCCGTGCAACGTCTTTGAATCGACATTAGTTAAACACTGGACAATCGCTTTGTGCGAGAGTTGAAAGTTCCAGTGGAACCATCCGCCAAACTTTACACGCGACAGATGCTTCTCTCTGAAAAGAGACGATGCCACGGCTCCGACGAATGGCTGAGAGTTTGTATCGGATGCGTGGTGGTGGTAGCCACAGATGCTTGGGAAATATCGATGTATCAAGACGGCAGCGGACAGATGGCGAAACTCGTCGTCCCTTGTAACTTGAAATTCCGCGCACGAACCAGACGCGCCACAATATCTTCCCCTTGTCGTTGATCTAATACGGAGAAAACTTGAAAAAAATTGTCTGCGTGGGAAGCCCCTTCGCAGGGTAGTTCATTCCTTTGCGCGAGAGTAATCAGATCGTTTACGCCCTTTAAATTCGACCATAAATCATTCCTTATCCAGAGTGACTCTATTCACGAATCAATATTCGTTCTAATTACTTAACCTCGCGAATGGTAATTCCGATCATGACTCGAAACGCGATCATGTAACCGTCGCGTCGAACAATGTAGTCAAGAAGTGTTTTGTTCCTTAACGAGCTCCACTCTTGTTTAAACTTAAGTCGCGTAATTTAACGCTCGTTAACCTAAGGCGGTCTATTTCCACCGTTACCGATAATGGTTCTGATAATGGCTCCGATAATTCGAGTTACGCGTACACACTAACGTTCCGCTTGAAACACGATTAGGAACAAAAATAGGTCCGAAGGAATAATGGCAGCTTAAAGAATTGGCGATTAACGCGACGATTAATGCGACAATTAATGAGAGTTTGCCATAAATTCTTAACGAATCTGAGGCAAGCGTACGATACATTCGCTTCCCGAACGAATACAACAAGATGCGTTTCAAACGGTTCAGGATAGTCCCGAGGATACTCGGAAGAAATGCGTGCTAATTTGCTTAAGGCAACATGCTTATCCTTTAAGCGGATAGTATCAAAGTAACTGACCCAATTGTAGTTGTCACGTTGCGTTCCTGCGAACGTTCAGTGCGTGTACTTGAAAAGGTAGCATGCAGAGACGAGGTTAAAGTAGCGTAACGACTAGTCTCTCGGGTTTCCAAGGTTTATTATAAATCTCATTTTCTATATACATTATTCATACATATTTCAATTATCTTCCGTTTAATACAAATACGTTTAACACATAAAAAAGTACGTAGAGTTATTGCGCGTTTCTCATCAATTTTAACAATTTTTTTTTTCTTTTTAACATTCGCGCATGGAATACGTGTAATCTCTAGATGGAAGATGAATCTTTTGTTCGATCGAAAGTGTCATGAACAATTCAAAAATGCGCAGTATGCGTGTATGTATGTCCTACGTGTGTTGACTGTGTAATGATAAAAAGTGAACGGAACAACATGTATCGTAAAAGAACGCCTTTGGTCGAAACTTTGTCCGTAGAGCGTCGAATATTTACATCTAACTTAATCGATAAACTTTGATTTCAAATGTCTCGTATTATTTCATCTACATAACAACCGACATTCAAATGTTCGGCGAAGAACCGAGCACGTGTCACGACAAACGACGAGCTTCGGAATCGCGCGCGATTTCCTTCGAAATCGTCCTGAATCCTTTATACTCTCTCTTGTCGATGCTTCAGCAGCTATAATTACATACACAAATTTTATTTCAAGATCCACCGAAAAGTATAAACGTCGTTGCTTTAAAATTTCGATATTTTAAAATAACCTCGCTTTTATCGCCGAGCATCGCAAGTGCTGTTTATAAGATACGAGCTATTTCGTAATGATTTAGTCTATATAGAGATTTTCTCGAATCTCGTGATAAAAAAAAATGTAATCTCTCGAATCGTCTCCACAAACGGACGCAGAGGGTAAATGTATTCTTCACGATACCCTCGAATTCACCATTGCTTAGGTTTCCCCGTTTGTCGAAACGTGAACTTACTCTTCTTAGATAAATATCTTAATATGTTAATCGGCCTACTTCGGAACTGTGAGAAAATATACTTTATAATGTCAAAGAGTAAAATAGATTCGTTATAATGCCTCCCTGGCGAGATTCGTTTAAACTAAAACGAACAGAAAAGTAATCCAACAATGTATCTACATAATAACTGAGAATGAATCGACACGCTCAAAGTAATAGACGCAAAAAATTATGTAGAATATTTGAAAAATATAATCTACCTATTGCATGATTATATATCTTAATACCGTAAATTACTTATTCAGCGAATGACATTCTCGAATAACGAGAAGGGGTTGTTACATGTTTTCTATAATTACATTCTGCTGCTCGTATAAAATATACTCAACCGCTAATGACAAATAGACATACTGTATAATATACATATTATATATATATATAGTCAGAAGTTAAAAGTTTATTCGGTAAGAATGCCATATCTTTCCATGAGCCTCTGTCGCGTAGAATTACGTCATCTATTGTACGTATCTTATACAAAGGGTAGAAATACTTTAGAAAAATGTGTCTATGGAAAAAAAGCACGAGCGCGCTATTTAAACAAATAGAAAAAAAAAAATAAAATAAAAGAGGAAGAGAAAAAAAGAACAGAAATCTGAAAACGAATACGAATAAATTGAAAAAATGTTCGTTTTTACGCTATTAAAGAAATATAATTAAGCAGTTTAACTCAACAATACGATAACGCATATATATATATATATATAGATTCATTTGTCCAGACGCTTAATACGACGTATGGTACAAATCGTACTCTTTGTGTGCAAAAATGTATAAAACTCTTCTGCATCGATCAAGATTCGATGGTAATTTACATGATAACACACCATTTTTTGCTATTTTCGTTTGCCGGTTTATTGTTTTCACCCAGTTCCAATTTGCCAGTCTGAAATTTCAATTCGGACACCGGAGTAGAGACTTGTATAGGTTTGCGTAACCCTTTCAATAAGCTGACGGAACTGTTCAGTAAGCTGTTGTCGGATTCTCCTTTCTGCTTCTTAGCAGAATTCCAGTCTTCGATTTCGTGTTTTCGTTTTCTCTCGCTCGGGCTACCATTCGTGGTAGAAACTGTGTCGGACAAGTCTGTGCTGTAACGTAGGATCTTGAAGTCCGGCGTATCATCCGATGAGAAAGAAACGCTCGACACGTTGACTAACATCGAATCGCTTGGCGAATACCTGCGTTCGCGTAAAGTAACATGACGCATTCTGCTGAGACAACGTCGGCCTGAAATGTTCCTCAGAGATTTCCCGAAAGACATGTCTTTTATTGATTGGCTCGACGTACTTTGACTAGCGTTACTTGTGTTGAATAACTTTGAGTTTTCTTTCAAACAATCATTCAACTTGATTTGTACATCCTTCAGCATTATCGAAGGATTGTACGAAACGAACGAATCTTTGCTAATGCTCTCTTCGGACTTTTCGTTTTCTTTTTCCTTCTCCTTTTCCGTTTCCTTCTCTTTCTCTTTCTCCTTTTCGTTCTGAACGTCATTCTGCGACGCAATTTCTGACATTTCGGACACTTCGGATGTTGTACATTCTAGAATATCGGCCGAATTACTCTCCGTATCGGTTTGAGATTCGCATTGAAAATCTTCCTTCTCGTTTACGTCATTCTTTGTCGTTATTACTTTGGAAGGGTATTTTTCACTATTATCTTCTTTTGAATCTGCATCATCTGCCTTTTCCTCGTGTATTTTTACAGGACTATCTTCCGTTTCAAAACGCAAATCTAGTTCATTCTCTTCATGCTCTTCTACCTCCCTGTTTGTATCAGAGTGACTTGCTTTCTCTTGACATTCGATTTGCTCTTCTTCAATCACTATTTCCTTGTCTGCTGAATTTTCTTGTGCTTTGGAAGGTAAAACAGGTTCAGAAGAAGTATGATCAACATGCTCCTTATCAGACTTCTGTGTATCTTCGGAAATGTCCTTTTTGGTATATTCTACTTGCTCAGTTGTATTGGGATTTGTTTCAACTTCTAATTCAGGTTGCATGTTTGCAGAAATTGATTCCTCACTTTTATCTGGAATAGTTGATTTCTTTTCTTTGGAACTTTCAGGTGTTTTACCTATCTGTTTCATAGGGCGATTCAGCTCAAATTTTGTTGCCACGCGGAGTTTAACCTGCAACAAACATTATATGATATTTCTGATAAATTAATTAATATTCGGAAATTAAAAATATATTAAACTCACGTTAAAATTTTTCCTTGGACCACGTGGTACTCTGTTTTGTAGGGTACTCAATGTCGATCTGAAATAAAAGTATTACTATATTCAAAATCATTAGAAAAAAGTTAGTCAGATATTTATGATCCATTTCCACAGTGTAAGAAATTCTGGGGGTGATGAGAGGTACTGATTTAAAAACAAAAAGTTTGACAAATCAGACAATATATATATATATATATATAAACATATTTTCTTTATTTATCCATTCTTTTTAAATTACGTAAAAAATTCTTTCGTAACACATATTTGAATTTTCATAAATTAATTGAGTAAAAACATTTGAAAAAATCTGAGAAAACGTAAATGGCTTCGATCTGTAAAACGTTTGCAAATAGCAGTGGTTATCTTTTACCAAAATTGGGTGACATTTGCCCCGCTTTATCCTCGAATGTTTAAAAGAAAAAAGTGTACGAAGAAAGAAAGATATCCAGCGGCAGTGTCCAGCGACGTGTGTAAAAATATGAGTAAAAGATGTGTTGTAGCGTTTGCTTCGAAACCCGAGCGATAGAAGAAAAAGTAGAAACTAACAAGCGATAGATTAAACAGAGAAACTGTGGATGAATTTGCTTTTCGTTGAGCTGATTGGTTTTACAAACCTGTTCGAAATCTTGGGTTTGCGCTGTTTCTTGTGCAAGCTAGTTTCAGAAGGATTCGGCGGCGCGGTCGTTGCCTTGAGTCTCCGTTTGTACAAATTCCTCTCATCGCCCCCAGGGGCCGCCTTCTTTGGCGTCTTACCCATAACGTTAGCGTACGTTTACGTCCTGCCTATTAACTCGTTTAATCTTTCCACGCCCTTTTTCTTAGTTGTACTAGCCCCCACGTAAATACAATAAGTCCCTGTCGTCCAGTTGTAGAAGACCGTAATGTATCTGTGCCTTGCTTTTGCTTTTACCTACAGATATATTCGATCGTTCTCTTCTGTCTATTTCTGTCTCTCGTTTACCTCAGCCACTAACAACATTACATGCCCGATCATAGAATACTGGCAGACAACACATTCAACGACTCGATGATATATTGTAACTTAAGACCTAGCGTACATGAATCGTACAAGACGCCATGTAATGCGCCGCTCGATTCTGCGATCGTAAATACACGCGCCAATATTACTTGGAAATGGACACTCGGCAACCCATATAAATTTATCGACACCACTCAAATCACTATCTTCCAAGCTTTATAATTGGATAAAGATTTTTACGTAACCGATTCAATGGAGATACGTATTCATAGGAAAATGTCAACGCTGTACGCTAGTCGTACATACACACTCACAACCGGTACTTTACTTTCTTCGTGCAAGCGATAAATTCCGTTAAAAAATAACGTGAACAGGCACGAATGCAACGAGGCGCTGCTATCGTCGTTGCGTATAGTGGTATAAAATATATAAAATATTTACCGAAGAAGAAACGTTCATTGATTTTAGGCAAATACCCATGCATAATCATTAAACAAATTCAATGAAAGTAGTATTTCCATTCATACATTGAACGATCAATTTAAATGATTTTTAGAGAAGATGAAAATGTTCAAATAAATAAAATATTCATCGAATTGGTAGGAATTATAAATAAAACTACATAAATCTAGTTAAATTTGAATCATGTACATTTGTTATTTTGTCACTTGTTATGTAATAAGCTTTTCATTACTATATAAGTTTATTATCGTTGATTGTTAACAATATAAGTTTCTAGGTACGTTTTGAAGGAACATTTCAATTTTTGCTATTGGCTATACTGTTTCAATGACTAATTTCAGGATCAAAGATCGTGCGATGATGATTCCGGTAGTAGATTTTACAAATTACGCGTCATAGCTATTGAAGAATCCAACCTATAATTTAATATTGAAAGTTTTATCGTTGTGTCCGTGTGTACTCTATAAAATGAACACGTTATCGTGTTGGATATTAATAATAAGTGTATTGGAATTCGTAGCAGCAGAATGGAACACAAAAGATTATATGAAACGAGAACATTCCTTGATCAGACCATATCATGGTTTGTAAATTTTGGATGATTTTGCGAAAATTATGTATACTAGTACCAAATTCTATGACGTCGACTTTTTAAATGTTAATTAAACTTATATCATTGTACTACATAATTTAAATACAGATATGTTCTAAAATCACACAAATTTAAGGTTACATTAGGAAAAAAAAAAAATGTAATTTTAATACATCGATGATTATTAATATGTCATATAAATATTTCGCATATCTAGGATCTGGAATGATAATACCCTATTGGGATTTTATGGGAAGTACAATGGTAACAAGTAACTATGCAAGGCTGACACCAGACTCACAAAGTAAACAGGGTGCCATATGGAATTCCGTTGTAAGTTTCAACTTAGTCTGTAACTTAACAAAGCAAAGTTATAGAAAATTAATTTCCTTGTACACATTTTTAAATAAGTATCAAATTTTATGTTGTTAAAACCATCAAGATAATGCAACTGAAGCCTAATAGAAATGCTTCCCTGACGTTTGTTTATTTAGCCATGTCATATAAGAAATTGGGAGCTTCAGGTTCATTTTAAAGTTCATGGAAAAGGAAAAGACTTATTTGGTGATGGTTTTGCTATTTGGTATGCAAAAGAAAGAATGAAAACAGGTCCTGTCTTTGGAAATGAAGATTATTTTCAAGGATTAGCTATCATTTTAGATACATACAGTAATCATAATGGCCCACATAATGTAGGTAGACAGAATAATTATAATTATAATTACAGTGTCAGGTAAAAAAATGTCAAAGTTCTGACAATTATTTTCAATCTTGTAGCATCAACATCCTTATATTTCTGCCATGGTTAATAATGGTTCTTTGCATTATGATCATGATCGTGATGGAACACATACTCAAATTGCGGGTTGTGATGCAAACTTTAGAAACTTGGAACATGATACCCATATTAATATACGATATGAAAGAGATACATTAACTGGTAAGTGCCCACAAGTACAAAATATTTTTGGGCATGACAAAAATGTTGTCATATAATTGTGTATAATGTCCCTTTATGTACAGTGTGGAACAGTATTTCAATACTATATTCTGCTAATAAATTAGCTTTGTCATTCTTATGTTTTTAACGACATCATTGTTAATGATAATGATTACAAAAATCATACCTTCATGTTGGCTTAATACTGATTATCTTCAGATAGTTACAAATGTACAATTAACATATTCATATTAGTATTCTTGAAGTAGATAGACGTTCACAGATATGCTTTCTATGTATTCTATCATTTTATGTGGTGTTCTACAAATTAACATTACAGTAAGGTCTTACCCCGAAGCCTCCTGGCTTACATCATGGAGTACCTCCACTTCAGCAAGTGATACTTTCTCCATTTTTTCATGTATTACTTATCATCTTTTCATTTTACTACCTTATACATACCAGTTAAAAGATTATTATAATTAAATCGTTAGAAACAGTAAAGCTAAAAGGCAGTTGAGAAATTTGCATGAAGTTTTATAAAGTATATAAAATTATTTGCTACTACATTATATTTAGATGAATTTGTACATGATTTTTGTTTCTTATTTGCAATAAGCATGGAATAGGTCAGCTTAATACTTATAGAACAAATATAAAATGTCATATAAGTGTTTGTACAAAAAGTTTAATAATATACCTTTTTTGCACAGTTTCTACAGATTTTGCAAATAAAGCTGCATGGAAGGAATGTTTTTCTGTAAAAGATATAAAGCTGCCTACTGGATATTATTTTGGAATTTCGGCAACAACGGGAGATTTATCCGATAATCATGATATAATATCTATTCGTTTATTTGAATTAGATTTACCAGATGATGTAAGTTACTATATAATATAGATAAGTACTAATTAAATATGTATTATTGTTTATAACAATGCATAATGATTTCAGCCTGAAGATCAAGAAGATAGATCAAACATTTTACCGTCGGCTGCATATTTTGATGCACCTCGAGGTAACAATTAATTATGAATTAGATATATTTAATAAGATATTCTTATATTCGTTATAATTGCATAATTATTTTTTCAGAACATGTAAATGATCCAAAACAATCTGCGTTAAGTAAAATAATGGTTTTCCTTTTAATGCTCGTGGGCGCGCTTACATTAATCGCCTGTGTAGTAATAGGTATCATGTTTTATCAAAAGCATCAAGAAAATAGTAGGAAACGTTTCTATTAAATCACGATGCGTTACAAATTATCCTACTTTGAATTTATCGTTTCTATCGGAAATTCTTTTTATAAAAAATAAAGTGTAGTCATAACGTGTTCATAAGACTGTTTCCTTGGATATTAGAATAACAAATCACGATTGATACAACACCTATTATCTCCGACTCTGAGAACATCATTTTATGAGACATTTTAACAAAAGTACATCAGTTAAGAATGAAATGATCGTAATAATGTATGAATTATTGCAGCAATCATGACGTATCGAATTACACTGTCTGCTATTCTAGTTCTAGTAATGTTTGTCATGAACGATACAGAGTTCCTTTACCAAAGTTTTTATGTTTTTAAGTTGCTGCAATGGAACTTGTAGAAATAAGTTGAATTATTCGTATAAGAATTACACATACTGACATTATGCCCCGAGTAAACTCTAGTTTGAAAATATGATAGCATATAATTACAATAAATTTATTCTAAGAGGCGGAAATAAAGAAGTAAGTTCTTCGAAGCAATTTTGCGATTCACATCGTTACCATAAAACATCACATGTGACTATGATATATCGAATGAAAATACGAACTCTTTAGAAACCATTTATTCATTGATTTCTATGAGAGTGTTCTTTCTCGCTTTGACTTATCTTTACATCTGTGGATTTGGTATGATTGAAATAACTTTATTAAAGTAGATTTTACATTTGTACATAAACAAAGTGAAGGTTATCAATGAGAAATAGCTGTAGAGTGATTTCGTGCTGTACAGTTCAATTTTATACAAAATATAAGGGGAACCAAAATCTCGAAATAAACGATTGTTAAGAAATATAATGTTATTATTTGTGAAAATAATGTACGACACTTATTACCAAATTCAAAATAAATACGTATCAAACTCATAAAAAAAGTTACCGTAAAAAAACATAACAAAATTGTAAGTAAAAACAAATATTTCTTATCAAAATATATTCCCTGTAAGTAGTATTCATAACCTACTCAAGCAAAATATTTAATATAACAATATTTTTGCTTCTTAAAATATATTTTATTATAAATAATATTTATTTGAACAGAAAACATCAAGGCACATCTATATTTGTCTTTTGTTCCTGCTATAATTATGTACTATTGTCCTGATATGATATATAGGGTAACTGCCATTTTTCTTTTTTTTTTTTAGACAGTTATAAGACTTTTTAATCGGTTATGTTTTTAACGTCTAGACATTTAACATCAATTTAACAACAATCTTTAACTCCTACACATCATACATGTATATATCTTTACTACTTTTTCAAATACATATAATATTCACATAACATTTACATGAGTAAAGATATTTCAACAACTAAATTAATTTCGAAACATCGCTGAGCTTCATAGATCTATGTGAAGATATTAGTTAAACATAAAAAAGAAAAAGAAAAAATGGAACATTAATAATGTAAGTTCACGCAAAAAATTTTTTGTTGTACATACATCTATTTTTCTTCTAATATTAGAAGAACGTAAATGCGAATAATGTTTCTTAGTAAAAATTTAGCATTAGAAAATGAGTTGTAATATTTTACTATTGAGTTAAAATAAAATCGTAAAGGTTCTCTCCTCCTCTGATTTTTTGAAAACGGAATAGAAAAATATTAAGCGCATTTATTTCTATTACTGGCAGTAATACTTACGAAAATATGTCGATCTTAAAATATACGTGTATAAGTGTACTCTTTGACGTAGATATTTGATGAGTTTTTAATGAAATTCTAGTGCCTGAGGTGATGGTAACATCAAAAGGTTTTTTTTTTCTTTTTTTTCATAGATAATAGCTAAAAGTAGTTAAAAAATATACTCTTAAAAGTCTAATGTAAGGTTTAAACAATAATTTTGAATTTAATTATAGAGAAGTAAATAACCAGAATATTTTTATATACAATAAACTGAATTCATAGTCTTTTAAAGAAAAATACTGAGATTTCATATCTACAACACTATAAATTCTTTTCCTCTGAATTTTTAGTTTCATCTTCCTTCTGTATTCGTTTCCTTTCTTTACAATGTCTTTTGATTAATATCTGTCAACAATACTTTGAAAAGAAGTTCAGGATACCATCTCATTGTAAACAACTTTATCGTAACATTCGAAAGAACATTTGATATTGTTTATTTCATAGATCGTTCAATCGCATAAAATGCGACTACTTAAATATTACGATAGGATTCAACAAAAAATTCAAAACAGTTTTTATGCCTAGATAAAGGTCACTTAAAATCGAACTAACCGTTATGTGATATTTATAACGTTTGTAAGATTTTAAGTTAATTGAATGGCATGCGATACAACCAATTTCTTCTAATTCAATATGAGGTTCAGATCCACCGAGCAATGACTCATCCTTCAAACCATTATTTAAGAGTGTACCGGAAAACCAAATTTTATCTCCTGGATATGTATTTAAACTAAAATTGGTAAAAGAATTATCCGCGATCAATAAAATTTCCGCATTGTTTCCCCACATACCACTTTTCATTTTAACCAAAATCTCAAATTCATACCGATTCCAAGCGGGAAAGTGGCATTTATTTCTTCGTCTTTGAATGTTTGCAAAGTGTTTACAATTTTCCTGCCTCAATTTATCATATGAATCGCAATTATTTGAGTACATTTCACCATACATACAACTGACTATGTTTCTAATACTATCAGGCAGTCTATTAAATATTTCGGCAATATTATTTTTTATTGATTTTAACTTAATATTTGTTACGTAACCTTCCCATGAGATTAATATTCCTTCTAAATCGGCACATTGTATTTGCACCTGTGCCTGAGACGACAGCTCTTCCCATGCAGGTTGATGACAATGATTTTGATATTGTTCCCATGAGAGTGACGAAACACCTTCATACATGTCGGGTTCTTGTTTGTATTCCATTATCATCGGCCACGATAAGAACATGCCAGCGCTAATACCTATGATCAACTATAAAATTCACGCAGTAATTAAAAATTGTACTTATTGTAATTCTTTGATCTATATATTTACCTGAATGACCGTGATCATCCAATTAAATTTAGGAGTTCGAGTTTTTCTCAAATACCAAGAAGCAAGAAATGGCATTCCTCCCAGTAAAGTAGTTACAGCTATTCTCATTACCAAATCGTTTTCTGACAAATATTTAGCAGCCGCTACGATTGGTAAAATGATAGAGGCCAGACCAGCGAGTGGTAAAAAGAGAACCATACCAACTAATGCGAGAGCACCTCTAATTAAGCCGTACCACGTTGCACCTTGAGAACTAAAGATTGCTATTTGCCACCAACTTAAAGTAACACAATGGGGTATCAAAGTTTGATAGGTTCCTCGCCAATTATTGCGAGCTGCCATTTTTGCAAAAACTGCCGGGATTAAGAGGTAAAAAACTGCACGAAAGTTCAAACAAAATTCGATACCGTTACCAACAACATACGAAGCAAATGTTGGGACTCTTATATCCAAAAATCTCCATCCTTGAGCAACTACAATATCTGTTTCATATGGATACTTTGCTAAAACATGAACACCGAAACTGGAGAGAGCTAAAAAATCTGGAAGTTTGGACGTATCGTTCCACATAAAGTTCAGCAATGTTATTAATGTTAATGTAACCGCTATGATAGTAAATTCGGATTGAGGTGTCCACTGATGAGCTATGATAGGATAGATCATCAGGTTTAAAAGTAAAGCAAGAAAAAAATGACCATAAGGTTTAAGATTATTACAGCAAAACTGATACTCCGCTTCATCGGGGTTTAAATTTCCACCTGAATAACTGAGGAACAAGCCGGACCAAATACGAAAATTATTGAATTCGCGTTTTCGTTGTAACATTTGAAAAGTAGCGATAACCATAACGATAAACGATAAATAGTATAAAGCCATTGGTATAAAAAGTATTAAACTTTCAGTACCAAATAACGAATACAATAACAAAAGTAACAGTATATGTATATTCGATGTGAAAAGAATTTTCTTAATTGACATTCCTCTTTGACCTAATGTCTCTATCAACCAAACGTATAGACATTTTAAGGATGCAAGGGGATGGATGAGAGGCCTTTGTAGAAGTGGTACAGTATCTAATGTCATTTGAGATGGATCTACTATGCACAGAGCATGTGAAACTATTGGAAGCATACCACGAGCATAGCTAGCAGCAGCAGAAACAAGAGCTGCTTCTGTAATTTTCTCCCCTTGATGATCCATCCAATCTAAAAATTAATCCCATAAATAGATAGCCTTTTATACAGATGAAATAATACAAGTGCTAAGTGTTTTCTTACCATAAACCCCATTCTCATCTTCATCTCTTTTAGGTATACAGTCTTCAGGAAGCCCATTTTTTGGAAAGTTATCAGTTGAGTTTTGTGAGTTATTATGTAATACATTATTAAATTGAGAATAACTACCATTATCTGAATTTGATGCTATATCTTTCATACGTCTTTGTAATTGCTCTGTTGTAATAAAATCCTCTCCATTTGACAAACTGTATAATATCAAATCTATTATAGATATAAACATAGAACCATTATTTTATTAGATTATATAATCAATTCCTTTATACCTAGTGAACATTTCTCTTGCTGCTCTCCTGGCTAATTTTTCATCTTGAGTCATATCAAGACAACTTTTGACATCATAATAGTTATATTCTGTGATACCACGGCCAGTTGCTAAACATTTTTTAAGTATATCTGTTGCTTCCATATTTCCTTGTTCTGAAGCTTTTGTAAGCCAATACACAGCTAATTTTGCATTTTCTTCTTTATCAACATCTAGATCTGAATACATGATTTATATTGTGACATATAAAATGATATATCTGACAATATACTATATTAAATACAAATGAAAATTTTACACTATTACCACATCTTCCTTCCAATAATTGTTTTGCTAGTACAACTTGAGATTCTGGACAACCATCTTCAGCCAACTGAGACCGTAATCTTCTTAGAGATCCTCTTGGTCCATCTAAAATTATGTAAATAAAATATTCCTTTGTTCAAATACTGTTTCTTCTAATAAACAGAAATCAATTGCATTTTACACATTTATTGTTACATAATGAGACGTCCCGACATCATTTTACATTAAAATTATATTATTAATCAGTATTTATTACGAGTAGTCAACTGTCAAATTTCATTTTCGAAGAAGATTAAATTATTTGATTGACATTTTTAAAAAAATTATTAGAATTATTTGAAATTCATTACCATATAGAGGTATAATAATTTTATTCAACAGTAGTATGTAATGTTACTTAATTACACAACTGGAAACCATAAACGTGAACGGAAGGATAGAAAGTGAAATTGCTGCGTTACCATGCAGTGTCCATTGTTTTCTACCAGATCTACCAGACAATGGTACAATGCCAGCCATAGTTCCGAAAGATGGAAATATCACTATTACGATATTTTCACTTTATGTATTAGTTTTATTGCAACAATGAATTATTCGATATCAAAAACTTCTATCCCAAAACACATTCAGCACCTCTGGACAAAACGACTGTTAAAAAATTAGCATAGAAGCATGATTCTATATTGCGCACGCGCGATTAGTATTAAGGTTAGGTTGTTGAATAAATGTCAAGATATATGAAACGACAATTTTGAAATTTATTAAAAGTAAATAAATTTAAATACATAGTTGATGAAAAAAGCTACATCTTCTAATTAACAAGAAAAGTCGTTACACCATTTATTATTTGTTTAAAATAATGAAACAATCAATATGTCTATTTTCTAATTCTAACATTTATAATTTATTATTACATTCTAATATTAATATATGATTCTTTGTTACAGGATATTCTTTAATCACAGAATTATCATCGAAAATAATATCCATTTATACTATAAAATTTAATTTATTTTTAACTTATGTATAAGTATTTAGATGAACAAAGAAGAGTGCAAGTCTTTCGGATCACCGATTTAATTGAAACATTTCAGGTTAGTAGATATCATCACGCAGTTTAAGAAAATATATAATTATAGCCGCAACTACTCAATAATTTTTGAAATATTTACGATTAAAATTTTATTACTTCTTCAATTATATATTTATTTTTAATAGTTTTATGTGGAGGTGTGGCCTAACGGCAATATTCAAGAATTCCTATAGTGAGGGACAGTGGTTCGATTCCGCCAGTATCAACTTTTTTTTTAAATCTATTTTTTATTTTGTATGCATTTTTCACCTATGAAAACATTGTAAATAAAATTTATATTTATATGCTAGTACATATTTATTAGAAAACAATAAGAATACTATGCAAGAAAAACAGTTTTCTATAGTAATGTTATTTACTACAGAAAGAACACGAAAATATAAATAATTATTATATACAGGAAATGGAAAATCTATCGCTCATGTAAGTACTAATTATTAAATTAATCATTGTATAAGAATGTTGCCTATAATTTCAACTGTGCTGTGCAGCTATAAATGTTCATGAATTAATTACAAAAACTTGGAAATTTATTAATTTTCTACTGCCGAATTGATGTGTTAAGATTTTAAATTCTTTTAAAATTAAAAATTTTTACCGCTTACGATCAGCGCCATCTATGATTTGGGCTCAAAAATCAAGAAAGTGATAGGAACATAGAATAGGCGAGGAGGTCGTCGAACAGCTTGTCACGTGACAGACAGGGACAGAGAGGGGATAGAAAAGGATAGAATGGCTCCGGCAGTGAAGAATTATTAATTACTCAATTTCTGTAATTAATTTATGAACTTTTATAATTTCATTGCAAAGCTGGAACTTCAGGCTACATTCTTATATAATATTCGTAAAGAATTTAACTCTAAATTGTTAGTTATTAATTTTTGTTTTATGGCGTCTATGATTTCGTAACGGCGACCATCACGACCTTCCGTGAAAATATTTATTACTAAACGAAACTAGAAGCAAAATGTGATCAAAAGTTATATGAGAAGATTCGCAAGGACATTGTCTTTCTAACGAGTGCATAAAGTTTCATAAATTAATTGCGTTGAGGATAGTAATTAATGAAAAACCAATGGCGTCTTCGACAACAATTCAAACACTGCGTAGAATAATAATTAATAATAAATTAATTAGGGACAAATTTATATCGAAAAATATATTGGAAAGTTCTTGAAGGATCTGCCTTTACGATGCAATTATAAAAGTTCATAAATTAATCGCAGGAATTGAGTAATTAATTAATTTTCCAATAAAACTTTAAAAAGGAACAGTCAGCGCCACCTATGATTTTTATCTGGAAGCTTGTGCTCCGTTAGTTTCTGTACACAACTATAGGTGGCGCTGACTGTTCCTTTTTGAATTTTTATTAGAAAATTAATTAATTACTCAATTCCTGCGATTAATTTATGAACTTTTATAATTGCATCGTAAAGGCAGATCCTTCAAGAACTTTCCAATATATTTTTCGATATAGATTTGTCCCTAATTAATTTATTATTAATTATTATTCTACGCAGTGTTTGAATTATTGTCGAAGACGCCATTGGTTTTTCATTAATTACTATCCTCTACGCAATTAATTTATGAAACTTTATGCACTCGTTAGAAAGACAATGTTCTTGCGAATCTTCTCATATAACTTTTGATCACATTTTGCTTCTAGTTTCGTTTAGTAATAAATATTTTCACGGAAGATCGTGATGGTCGCCGTTACGAAATCATAGACGCCATAAAACAAAAATTAATAACTAACAATTTAGAGTTAAATTCTTTACGAATATTATATAAGAATGTAGCCTGAAGTTCCAGCTTTGCAATGAAATTATAAAAGTTCATAAATTAATTACAGAAATTGAGTAATTAATAATTCTTCACTGCCGGAGCCATTCTATCCTTTTCTATCCCCTCTCTGTCCCTGTCTGTCACGTGACAAGCTGTTCGACGACCTCCTCGCCTATTCTATGTTCCTATCACTTTCTTGATTTTTGAGCCCAAATCATAGATGGCGCTGATCGTAAGCGGTAAAAATTTTTAATTTTAAAAGAATTTAAAATCTTAACACATCAATTCGGCAGTAGAAAATTAATAAATTTCCAAGTTTTTGTAATTAATTCATGAACATTTATAGCTGCACAGCACAGTTGAAATTATAGGCAACATTCTTATACAATGATTAATTTAATAATTAGTACTTACATGAGCGATAGATTTTCCATTTCCTGTATATAATAATTATTTATATTTTCGTGTTCTTTCTGTAGTAAATAACATTACTATAGAAAACTGTTTTTCTTGCATAGTATTCTTATTGTTTTCTAATAAATATGTACTAGCATATAAATATAAATTTTATTTACAATGTTTTCATAGGTGAAAAATGCATACAAAATAAAAAATAGATTTAAAAAAAAAGTTGATACTGGCGGAATCGAACCACTGTCCCTCACTATAGGAATTCTTGAATATTGCCGTTAGGCCACACCTCCACATAAAACTATTAAAAATAAATATATAATTGAAGAAGTAATAAAATTTTAATCGTAAATATTTCAAAAATTATTGAGTAGTTGCGGCTATAATTATATATTTTCTTAAACTGCGTGATGATATCTACTAACCTGAAATGTTTCAATTAAATCGGTGACCCGAAGAACTTGCATTCTCTTTGTGAGTAAATCAAATAGAAATATGTAATATAATTTGTATTATTTCTAAATATTATGTACTGTATACATTAAAAAAAAGAAAAAAATAAACATTATGAACGTAAAATAAGTGCGTATCTTTTTATTTAAACATCATTTCCTTTCAAATTTTTTGACAAAATTCTTTGATCAATTCCTCTAAATTTTCAATTGCTAAAACTTCTGGATTAGATATATAGATGAAACATTTAATAAAAATCAGGACTTTGTATCAGGGGAATATGAGGCTACAGAAGGTGGCTCGTTTCGGCATTTCCAAAAATCCGCATGTGTGGACGGTGTCTAAATCTTTTGTCCAAAATGAGGATTTTGTATCCGGCGAATATGAAGCTGCAGGAGGTAGCTCGTTTCGGAAATTCCGAAAACACGCATGTGTGGACGGTGCTCAAATCTTTTGTCCAAAACAAGGATTTTGTATCAGGCAAATATGATGCTACAGGAGGTAGCTCGTTTCGGTGTTTTCAGAAATTTGACATCATGTTCCTTGTCTTTTCATATACAATGATCGATTTTTTGGTGTATACGGGGTTCCATCACCCCGTTGATGTTTATTGAGATATCAGTGTTTGCTATGGATTTTGAGGAAGGGTATGAAAGGAATTAATTGGATTCTGATAGGATATTATAATAAATAACAATTTTAATTCAGAATCTTACCCATTTATTAAATAATTATGTAAGGTACATGTGGTGCTTAAACTTAGAATAATTAGCTTATAGTAACTTAAATTTCAAGCTTCTGTATCAAAGTAGCAATTTAATTCTTAAAACTAATGTATACATTTAGTTGTATGAAATAAATTATAAGTCTTTCATGCTAATTTGCTATGCTAATCATGAGTGCCTTTGTATGATTGAACATATTTTTCTAGCACCTAGTATCGAGTCTTTTTATAAAGTTTGTACAATCTTAAACGAGAATTGTGGTGCGCGATATGAAATTACGAAGCAATACATAATACGGAGCCAGTTTCAATGATTTTGCAATTTTCTTCGTGGTGACGAGGGTAGATCATTAATTCAGCAAAACCACGTTTTTGCTGGCTCCTCGTGTAGTCAGAAATCTGCTCGGATCCCACTTCTGAAAAATTAACGATACGTATAATGTATAATATATTATCGTCATAATATATGTAAATTAAAATAAAATAAAAATAAACGTCTGATACTTACAAATTGCTTGGTCCTGTGTAAGGTGGTGGATTTGGTCGAATGTACGGATTACATCGTTCACTGGACATCCTGAACATGTAAGCAAATCCATTTTAAAATACAATATTCGAGATTAATAATGGCGACAAAAGCATTGGAACTAACCCTTTGCACTCGACGATTTTTTGGTCAAAGAAGGATAGGAGTTGAAAGATTTTCTGTTACAAAGCTGACGATATTTTTCTGAGCAGGAATAAGAAATCGTATGATAATTAACACGTAGAATTATTTGATTTCGATACCTCGCACACCGTTACATTATCTGAAATTTTACATATTTATTCACCATTTCATAAAATTTGGAAGATCGATATTAATTAATATATCAAATTTAATGTAATGTAACAGTGTGCGAGGTACCGAAATCAAATAATTCTACAATTCTATTATTATACAATTCTTTATTCGCTGCTCAAAAAAGTATCGTCAGTTTTTTAATAGAGAACCTTTGATTTTCTACCCTTCTCTAGTCAAAAGATCGTCGAGTGCAAAGGGTTAATCTTTTATTTTAAACGAAGAAAACGTACCTGGGACTAGGTAGCAAGGAATCGTTAGGGCTAGAGGGTTGAGCAGAGAGCGATTTTAAGGCATACTGAATTTCGATAGCAGCATACTGAACCATTTGTATGTTATTGTTGCTAACTCCTTCCCCCGACGAATTTTCTCTTTTCTCGCTGCTAAACAAACAAGAGAAACATTTCGATTAACAATGCTACTAGCGAGTAGGAGTAAATGCTTAATAAGGGCATTTGGAGCTGTTAGCATAGGTCATGATTTAAACACGCTTTGTTAAAGCTACCATGATTTTCACCGACAGTCATCGAGCGTTAGTAGGCACTAGATCAAATTCATTAGTATTTCCAAATTTTCCTAAACTAAAGATATACCTGGTTCCCCTTTTTCTGTCGTGAAAAATATTAAATAATTCGTAGAAGTATTCCTCAGATTCGAGATCATTCCTAGGAGAAAAGAGAAAATAATTGCTTGGAGAAAAATTTTGCCACGATCTGTGAAAATCGCATCGAGATGGAGAAAACTGATCGACTATTTGCTTAAATAAATTTGTCATATTATCGCTGCATTTTTCTTCGTGAGTCATATCGATAATGACGCGCATGTCCTATTCCTGTTTTCGCATAACCCGCATTATCTGTAGCCCGATGGCAATTACCTTGATCGCGTGCGTAGATCACGAGCCGCGACACCCTTGAATACCAATACGCAGTTCAGACGTTTCGCAGTCGATCGCTATTGCAACTGCTCTTGCGATTAACATATCGCTGCGAACAGGGAACAGCAAACGCGTGATGTTTTAAACCAGGCTATTCCGCTATTTTTTTCCTCCTATCGAAATCTGTTCGACAGCCACGCAACTTGATACAATTTTATCTCGAAAAAAGAAAAAAAAGATGTAATTTCTCGAATGAAATTGCAGCGTTTATTAAAATGCGTAGGGAACTATCAGCATACGTAGCAACGAAATGTGTAGAGTTTATTATTAATGAAAAATACAAATATAATTATATTTATGGGTTACAATAATGCCACCCGTACTGTACCGCGTTTAAGACTGATTGTGAGCCTTTCGAGAAAACAGAGGGTCCTTATAAACCAAAGCCCAAAGTACCTCTCGACGGCCACTCAATAGGGAAGGTCCCCGAGACCCAAAAATCACTATTGGCCTGCAACATACCTGACACCATCGTTGCGAGCCTACGGCTTATTAGAAACAAGAAAGAAAGGAAAACTCGGAACGAAAGATATTTTCCCAGCCTGTCAGAATTCGCGATATCGATATACGAACGTAGGTAAAAACCTGTTGGCCACGATACTCGATACTCGACAGATAGTTTTGTAATAGTTGCCAGGTAAGAACGTAAATCTCGATTGCCATGTTTCACGGTTCGATTGAAAAATAACGCTAAATCTTAGCGTTTCCAGGAAGCCGACTACACGTATAGATACATTATCATCGATTCCAGGAACGTAATTGCTTTTTCGTCAGAACGATGCGGGTAATCGTAAATGAAGCTGGCGCGATCGCTGGTACGGACAAAGCGTCGAGTGAGCAATTGCGAGCCGTGAATGATTTCAACGACAACCGGTAACAATACGCTATTTCATCATCAACGTCTCCGATTTATGTTTGCTTTTGTCACGGGACGTGTTTGCACGGTGATTAGAGGCGCGGAGAGATAGAGAGCGATAGAAAGAAAGCCTGTATGTATTTCATGAAGCCTAAATTCAGCCGAGGAAAGGTCATAGGTAGAGAGCAATTGCAGCAAGAAGCGCGAATAATCGGTGACGCGATCGTCAGGGTCATCCGCTTATAAATAGACTAGGTCGGTTTGTGCCTTTATGGCGTTAGCTTTCGCCTATTAACGCGTTCAATTTCGTACGGAACCGTTAACAATAGACCGGTAAATCAGCCGAGCGTTTCAGGTGACTCGCGACTAATGAACAGAAATCGTCGAGTCGATTTCCTGGTCGATGCGAGCTGATTCAACAACCGATTCCGTTGCGTCGTGGATAGATCTTTGCTCTGTTCCTCTCTCTCTTTCTCTTCCTCCTCCGGTCACTTACCCGTGCGTTGCATCTCTTTGCTAACACGTGATGCTCGTCGTAACAGAAGCGAAGCAGGGCCGCCGCGCTTCCGCGTGGAAATAGTGTCGGTAGAATTTTCGTGGAACTTGAAAGCTTCCGCAACGAAACGAAACGAAACGAAACGAAACGAAACGAAAGGAATAGAAACGGAACGGGAAGAACGCGCCGCGTTGCAGAGAGGTGCATCCCATAATGGAAGAGATAGCGAGGAAAAAGGGGGGAAAAACGACGAACACGAGTTAACCGATTCTGGTTAACTCGTTCTCTTTTATCAGTGGCGCATACCGAGTATACGTGTACACACGTATACGTATGCGTTCTTCTTATCCCGGATGATTCCATGGCTGGTACAGCGATTAATCATGAACGAGAGCCCGCTGGAGCATCGATACGCGCCATTGGTATACTTGGACGATAAGTGAACTGTGTAAGTACGTTAATCGACATATGCCACGGAACACGGGTCGCGTTATACTGAACCGTTTACTATTTATACGCATCGTTACCATACACATGCACGTTCCAGGGAAAAATCGCTTATTTATTAGGTGTTTAGACACCTCGTAAACACCTCGTTACGCCGACTTGCATGAATCCTCGTTATTCATCGTGCCACTTGTGCAAACATTCGCGTACTCGCCGATTGGAAATACCCGTTCCCTAATTTTCTATTTCGAAGCCTTTAAATTCGAAGCTAGATATAAGCAGCGAACGACGCAGTAATCCATTTAGCCGTCCGTCGTTGGGCCGACTATAACGAAAGTTAGGAATTAGCCGTGGACATGTCTTACGCGCTTATCGAGCACGCGAATCGCCGTAACCATATTTTCGATCGTACCGTCCGGCACGTTACTACTTGACCAGATATCGTAGCTGTTTATGAATGAAACCAGTTGTAGTAGCAGCCCCCTCTATCTGCTCTTAGCGTCCCTACCACTTATGCTCGTTGCTCGCACAGCTATGCTGGAATTTATTCCTCGAGCACGTGCTTCGCATAGAATGACAAATATTTCCCTCGACGTTCTCCCGATGCATGCAACGCGTAACCCTCGACTTGGCGGAAAGTTCGAACGATCGAGACAAGTATGGGAATAGAATAACACGGGCGTACTTACAATTTCTCGCGATCGAGGCAGAGGACCGTGCTGAGCAGAGCGGCCAGCACGAGAAGCAGGATCGTCGGGACGAAGATCGTGGTGGCAATTTCTTCCAAGTAACTTCTGGTCGGAATGCTGGCCTTGGTCGACCTGGCCCAGCGCCATTCCGAGTGCTCCGAAATGCCCGAAGCCGGCAAATCCAACACGCTCACGCTGGGCCCTCGTCTCGCGCTCTCGTGCTGCAAGCTTTGCTGCTCCTGCTCCACCTGGGACCCGCGATCGCCATCGAATTTCTCAATCGTGAATTTCTCACGCGTCACGCGAGTTGCTCAACCATGGTAAACGAAGCTCACCAGTCTGAACGAGCACCAATCCAGCGCGAATTCCGCTTCTCTGAACAGTCTCTCCACGCTGGTCCGCTTGAAATCTCGAGGACACGAAGGCAGTTTCCACAGAGGCTTTACCTCTTCCTGCAGTTCGTTCAGCTCTTGCGAGAACGGCATGGAACTCCCTAATCTTATAACGACCCTGTCGCGAGAAAGAAAAGGTATACGCAATGTTTTCGCGCGTTACCGCGAATACGCGAGTTGCGCGCCAGCTTTACCGAATTTTTACGCGTAGACACCTGTGCAGCTCGCGTACGTGTCTCACGGCACGTTGAACGCCTAGTACATATTCGAGATTGCGTCACGACTTTCCTGCTCGTGCATCGTTTCCCGTTATCTCGGTCAAAAGTCGGGGATAGTCCCGCGCGTAAGGAGACGTAGTTTCCACTCGTCACGATCAGCCGATCACTTCCCAGACATCGTGACGCCATTGTCGCTCGAAACTTCCGTCAAATAGGAGAAAACATTGCGCGTCAATTAAATGATAAAAATTCGGTTGTCATTCGTTCGTTTCGCAATTCGACGAAACCTCGATGAGTCAAGGAAACGGAGATTTCGCGATCATTCTCCTAGCTACCGTACCGAGTCACCTCTTCTCGCGTTACGCGTCATCCGATTGCCTCGAAAATTTTCTACGTGCTTTTTCCACGCTTCTGGTACTGCAACGATCTGCATCGCGTCCACGCTAACCACCAGAAACGCGGATCACAGCGTGAGATGGCTTTCACGACCGATTACCTCACGGCACGCGATGCGAGCTGACAGAAGTGAAAGCACTTGCTCGCGTTAGATCCTTTGACCGCTACGCCATTAACCGGCTGTCGCGCTTTGGGAAATACGATGAAACGTGACAGAGTGGTCCTTTTACCGCATCCGTTTACATAATCCTCGAACACGAAGGATGTCAATGACAAACTTTCACCGAGGTGCATTGCCGCGCAATGCGGCGGGAGGCATGGAGCGGTTGACGTCTAACGTTGAGAGTACGAGACGGAGGAGAGCAGCAGGCCAGCCGGAAGCCATTCAGTCAGTTAGCTCGGACGAGCGCGCTGACAATGTCGCACTTACGTTACCAACCTACTTAAACGGGTCTACAGCTGATACAACATTTAGCTCGCGCGTTCCGTCTACGTTCTTTCTTCGCTGCCTGCAACCACGATCCTCTAGACCGTACGTTCGACCAAAGGGGTGTGTTTGTGCCGTAACGCGTGCGGAATGGACGCGCGAAAAGGATACGTTCACGCGCGACTCAACCTTTTTGGAGTAAACTGCCGAAAATCCCTCGACCGTTTCGCTCCTTCTTTCACGAGCTCCGAGTACGATCCCGCCGTCTGTGAACGTGAGCCATTTGCGTCTCGGATCTTCGAGGTACCTTCGATACAGTGTTTCGTAACGTTGCGTGAGAATCTGACGGCCTGCTCGATGGTGTCGTTTCGGAGCAAAACTATGTTTCTATCGATAATTCGCGGATAGACACACCGATGTGCAATCGTGTCGATACATTTCGCCCTCGTAACGAACGACGCGTGTTTGTGGGAAACTCGAATAAACGGAATCGACGCGGCGATGAACCGCGTGATCGAGTAGCGGAAGCGACTGTATCAGTAGATCGGATATAAATGCTTATTTCGTAACGACGATAGCACGTTTGTTGCTCGTTAGCGATAATGCATGGAATGATTCGGAATTCGCGGGAAAATTATAGCAGACGGTGAAACAGTGAGGCGTGAAATTCGCGAAAGCAATAAGATGTTATCGCGACGAAGCGATTCCTCGGAATCTGCGCTGCGATCGAACGAATAACGCGAAAACGATTTGCATCGGTTCGGCGAGGTTTCCGCGCATCTGCGACGAAAGATGTGGAAATGAATCACCAACGACAAACAAAATTGGCCGTGATTTAAAGCCATTGCGTAATAACCTATTGAAAATGCGAATATCCGATGGGACGGTCTTTGAAGCGCTTCCATAGATGGCTATCTCTAATGACACGCGTATTCTTCAAAGCGGCCGACCGAAGATTTCGCTCAGCTCGGGCATAATGGCGCGTTTGAAAGCGTTGGACGATACGCGATGGCAAAGGAAATGGCAATTATCTATTTGAAAAAATCGGAGGATGTGCGGGACGCGCGTCACGACGTTCTTTTCCGTTGATCGGCCGATTAATACGTCAGCGATATCGAAGCAGGCTGAATCCCATTGAGTGGTTCGATAATCGTCGTAACGATGGCGACGGTAACGAAGCCGCGTAATTATATACCGTGATAATGGCGCCATGCATCCTCGCTTTGCCCCTAATCGCGGCCGATTCGATATTCAAAGGTGACTCACCCTTCGCCCTCGCTTGGCTTCAGAGGCAAACGTGCGCCAAGATCGACGGCAGACGCTAGGAAAGTCACGTATAAATCCGTCGCGTCTTTCCATAACCTCTTTCTACAAGGAAAAAGAAAAAAAAGGGGGGAAAGCTTAATCGGACGTATCGTGATGTATCGAAAATTCTGTCAAGGCTCGTCTTTCCTTGAGTTTTATCGACAGACCTAAATATATCGAGGAGCTCCTCGGTTCTGTTGCGGTCGAACATGTCCTCCACGTTTAGATTATCGATCTTTAAATGGACCTCGTACTTTGTCAAGTTTTCCTTCTCGAGGACGTTCATATCCAGAACCTTGTACCTGGTCTCGTAAGTATGCTTGTTTAGGCCTACGATCTCCAGCTGAAAATCATCGTTACTTCGCGTTAAGCTCGGGTCTGAAGTTTCGGCGGCGTAAAGCTATGTCGCTCGACAGCTTTCTATGGTTCACCTGAAAGTATTTTCGATCCTTGGGCGCGACGCCGTACAGGAAGCCATGGTGATCTCTTTTGCTGTACGTGTAGTGGATCCAGGATGGAAGATCGGGCGCGTTTAGTAACGAGGGTTGATAGGAGAACTGGTCGGATCGTGCTGAAAGGAGAAAACGAGTCACGGCGACTCGTTCGTTAGTCATTCGGCAATATCTGTGGATTAAAATACCGGACTCGCGTAGACTCTGAATAATTCGATTCCGCGTAATCGCGCGCGTGTCACGCGCTCATCGTTCAAACGATTGCACTCGTTCCCTAGAAAGGTGCACGGGAAGCGAACGGTACGGACTCGTAAGCGCCGGGAACGAACGATGAGCAGCCGCTCGTGATTCTCGGATGACGTCGCGCTAGAAAGTACCGATATACACGTGACATGTCAGCTGTGAGGCCGCGGCGCGACATTCGGTGCTCTTTGAGAGCGTGAATCGATTGCTATTCGAGACGCGACGCGAATGACGCGCGTCGTTATATACCGCTTTGACTTCCAGCCGGTGAATCGAGTTAACGGCTGACGACCGAAAACTGTCTGCCGCTATTCGCTCGACCTTTCTTTCCCCGGTTATTTCTGTATGCCCGCCGTTCGTTCCGTCACTCCTGCGCGTAACCGAATCGCTTCCTTCATGCAAATACCAGACGAGCGCTATGCAAATATCCGTTCATCGGTGTCATTGTTCGCTATCGAGTAACCTTTTTCCTTCTTACCATCCTCGCTCCAGTCGAAAGTCTCCGGTCTGATCGGAATCACGAACACCTCGGTCATTAAGATGCTCTCGGCGCTCGCCAAGGTCGTCAACGTAAACGACAACGCTACTACGCCCAACAGCATGGTCGCGGCGTATCTGAAAAGTAACAACAAACGACAGCCGTCGGTTAACGATCGTTCGAAATCCCATTTTTCACCGAATCTACCTAGTTTCTCTACAATCTACCTTCCCTAAACTCCACGACCCTAATCTCTTCCGTGATCACGCGCAGTCGTGCTGGTCGTCGTCGGTGACATCGATTCTCTCTCTCTCTCTCTCTCTCTCTCTCTTCCTCCCTCCTACTTTCTCTCTCCCTCTCTCCCTCTCTCGCTCTCTCCGTCGGCTAGGGAATTTCCAAATATCGTTCGTGGGAAGCAAAGTTTGCCGGCTGCTCGAAAATATCGGGCACGTTCGTTATCGGCAGCTGGTCGAATCGATTGGATTCGAGGGATCGCGAAGCGGCCGCACGCGATGAAAATAGACGCTGTAATTTCGTGGTCTGGCACGAGAAACGAATCGGAGAAATCTGACAAGAGGCGGATCGGCTTACGGGGACGACGTAGACTAGCGGCCGCTAGCGGTGGTGATACTTTAGCGGAGCGGACGGCCACGCACTGTCGATGAACAGGTTAACGCGATGCAAGTGCAACGTCGAGTCGAAAAGCAAATCGTGCACGCTTCTTCCGCTCTAACTCGAAACGGTGATCGTTGCGAACACCACACGACACGCGATAATTAACCCAACGTTCTGCCCGTCTGTCTCTTTTTCCGTTTTCCGTGACAAACGCGCACGCTTCGTTGACTAACGCGGCTCGATTCGTCGTTTCTCGTTCGCCGCACGCGATCCGTCTAGCTGTCCACTCGAGCACGATTCGAGTTTGCCGAAAAGAAGGAAAAAATAGAAAGGAAATGAAAAGGAATAAGGTATAAGCGTAAACGGAACATAAGAGCGCGTGCGTTTCGCCCTTCTCATGCGCAGCTGGAACATCGTTTCCGACAACCATTTCCAGGAGCGTACGCGCGATATGCGCGCCGTCTCGCTTTTTCGAATAGCCACGAGTTTTTCCTGCAATTCCACTTCGAGTTCGTGTTAATCGAAAATTTGATCGAGATAACGAAATGGAACTTGGAACGATATCGTTTATTTTTCTACGCTGTACGCGATAAAGAGAAACTCGAGGAAGAAAAATGCGCTACTCCGAGCGTCCGAGTGGTATCGTTGAATTATATACAGGTTTTCGACGTGGTTTGCAGCATCGTGTGGCGCGCACGCGTACCCTTATCTGAACTAAACTTCCGTCCCGTTGATTATCGCAACGCTTTTAGCACTTCTCGATAACTCGGCTCACGTTCCAGAGAGTAAAGGGACTAGCGGGAAACATAACCAAAACAATTACCAAACTTCTCGATCGCTGTTCCAAGAGTTCGTAGAGTCGATTAACTCTAACGAATTATCGTTCACGAGTTCTCGAAGGCTTGCGTTCGCGGCGGCCGAGTGCTCCTCGATTTCGATCAATCGGCTATTCTACCGTCGAAAAGCTAGCAGTGTAAGGCGAGAGTCACGGTTTTTTTAACAGGTAGACCGGTAAACGTCACGGTGAAAAACGCGCAATCTGGATCACGCGAATTCGCCTAGATCGAGGTCCCGCATCGCGACCAAGTCTAGCTATAAATGTTTTTGCAAAGATTGCAAAGGGAAACGGGATTTCTCGCGAGTGGTGTAACGTTGCATGGTACGACACGGTACAGCAGTGTGTGGCGTGAAACAGCGTAAAGAGGAGCGAGAGTGCGACGAGTGGCGAACGTGCAGACGTTGTTGTAACATCGCCGGGGCCCGGCGTCTCCACTCGGCGGCGTTTACGTTTCCGATGTGCACGGCACTGCCCCATTGACGTCTGCAGTAGGCGTGGTTTCGCTCTGGCCGATAGAGGGATATATTTACCGCACACACAACTTTTCCCTCTGGTGCGCGAACGAGCCTCGCGTTATTCGATTAATAATGTGTATTTGCAGTGCGAGGTTTGATGCGACCGGTGCACGGCGCGAAACCCTGGCCACTCCTCGGCACAGGGGTTGATTCCTCCGGACACGCGGACCTTTCCTGGCCGGGGGTGACTTTTCTTCTTCGAACTTAGTTACTCGATCCGAGTGCTCGTGCCAACGGAAAATCCAGTTGTCCGAGTCGGTGCTCGGTCTCGCGACACTCTCGACACAGTGCAGTGTGCTCGTCTCGTGTCGATCCCTCTGACAGTCTTCTGCACCGATTCTGCCTCTTCTACGTCTTCGTCTATCGTCTATCGTCTATCGTCTATCGTCTATCGTCGTCATCGTTGTCATCGTTGTCCTCGTGATCGTTGTCGACCCGATATCAGTCTTTTCACATCAAACGCAAGACTCTCTTCACTTCGGGTACCGTTTATCCAGGTTCTTTCAAAACTTTCCCTTCTCGATATATTGAAGAATGGCGGGCAACAGCGTTCCAATTTTATTGGTCACCGCGAATGTTGGCAGTATTTTCGAGGAGGTGAGTACATTGGGACTTTTCGCTTTTCCTTTCTCTTGTTTATTTCTATCGTTTCACTGACCCTGAGCGATCGATCTGTCAATCGATCGATCGCGCCCCGCGATTACCTTCGAATGCGACATCATCTGCTTCTTTGCTTCTTTGCTTATTTTGTATTTTTTCTTTCTCTTTTTTCTCCTTTTTTCCTTTATTTCGTTTTTCTTTTTTTTCTTTTTTCTTTTTTTTTCCTTTTTTTTTTTTTTTCTCGTCGGTGCATAGTCACTTGCCGCGTTTGTACGAGTTTGTAACGATGCTACGCTGATAATACACCGTTGAGTCTTGTTTGCTTTCTACAACCATTCTTCCTTCATTCATCTTTTTTCCCTCTTGTTTTTCTTGTTGCCGCAACTCTAAAGCGTCACGAGATGTTGCGTGCTATTTCGCGCGTATTAATTGTAATATTAGCGAGCATAACATCGTATTACCTCTATCTACGATTTCTCGTAGTTAATGTATTTCTTGTCAAGCGCGTGAATTTAAATCGATCCGTGTGACGCTTGTCCGTTAAATCGATTGATACGAACGATACATCGTTAACGCGTTTTTCTCGAGATTTAGGCCTAATCCTTTGAGCATAGATCAATAATATATGTGACGAAATCGCGATATACGTATAATGACGGGAGACGTCTTTAAATTTTTCTCGATCCTTTCTATCGATAAATAAATAAAAACGTACGTGTATCGTTTTTATAAAAATAATTAATAAGAACGTGTCCTCTTTCAGCCTAGCGTGATGTTGAAAATTTGGACGGAGGAATTTTTATCTGTAAGTATTACAGATAACATGCGCTGTCATTGCGTAAATACGACTATTTACATTCACTTTTCAGACTATATTGAGGCTGGATCCAAAATTTATTGCATTGCACTGCCAAGAAGTAGGTGGAAAAAGTTACGAGCACAGCACTAGGCAGGTGGAAGACTTTGTTAGGTAATTTGGTATATTTCTTTTTTTTTCTCCCTAAAGCTTTGTGTATTGCATAGTCAGTAACGATTATACCGTATTAAGGATACGAAAGATACCTCAGAAAATCTTGTTAAGGTAAAGCCACTTGAAAGACTTCCATTGGCTAAGCTCTTTAACCAAAGTAATGAAATAATGGTTACAGGTTTATGGAAGAATATTCCTTTAAGTACCTTTATATATTATTGTTTTACGTTGTTAAGGTTACAAATATGTGAAATATTTATGGAGTAGAATGTAGTAGGAGGTGTGCACGAGCTTTTTTAAAACTATACTAAGACAAATAGGTTTCCCTGATCACGATATTGAATGTGATTTAACGCATAAGCGGCAGAAAGGGATAAAAATAGACCATCACGCATGGTTCCATGGTTGAGTGAGCTACTTCAAAAGATGAATTTATCGAATGATATTCATAGGGGAGCAATGTAGAAAAAGCGTTGAAAATATAGCAGATCTTTGAGCTACTGTGAAAAGTTCAGACTCTCTATCTTTCTTGTACAGCTTAATTTAATCTGATAAAGTTATTTGTTACAGATTACTAATGTCATCGGAAGAATTAAGACTGTTTGACAAAATTAGAGTATTCTTGGATGAAGATTATTCATCTGCTGAACATTTTACGGTAGGTATATTATCTATATATAATATGTACATACTAATAACCAACAATATTTTTTAGGCTCTTGGAAATTTTTACTTTGTGCATGAATCTTTGAAAGAAGTTTTATTATGGGACTTCCAAGGTATGATACTCTTGATACCCCAATCTGACCATGATATTATTATTATTATTATTACAATGTTATTACTATCATTTTAGAATGTACTTTTATACCAGTGAATGGAAAAGAGGTTCATTCTGGTAATATAGAAGCAGTCGCGACCAAAGAAAAAGCAAAGTTCCCTCAGGAATTTTTTCCAGAATGTAAATGGTCCAGGAAAGGATTTCTGAGAACACGATGGAGTATTAGTGGAACAGTTTTTGATCTCATAAATATACATTTATTTCATGATGCCAGTAATTTTATTGCTATGGAAACGGTAAGTGATTGTAGCCTGTCTTATAAGATAGTATTATAACCGAGTTACTTATTTTGGTCATTTATTTTCAGTTTCCATCCGTATATAGTAAGACGCGTAGAAGAGCGCTCGAGCATACATTAGATAGGTTTCATAACGATAAATATTCAAATGTACCATACTTTTTATTTGGAGACTTTAATTTTAGGACAGACACAGCCGGTGTAATCAAGGTACGTACGAGATAGGATAGGAAAGCGATGTTATTTTTGCATAAATATTGCGACGGAACGAGAATAATTGGTATCTTTTCTTTCGTGCAGAAACTTACAGAAGATACTCAAGAAAAAAGGTTATCAAACAAAGGGAATGTTTCAAAACTGCAGTTTCACAATAAAGACGATGATCTCATATTAACATTAGGAAAGAAAGAATTTTCTCATTGCGAGCATCAGAATGTTTTTGTGCAAAATAGTGGACAATGGGTAAGTAATTCGATGTTCAAACTTCAAATTGTACAATGTTACTTATAATACTGCATTGACGATTAGGAAGACCATAATGAAATTACCGATATTTATGTAGCTACGTGAATATGACAGAGAGCTGGAAAACTTTGATGGAAGATTATTTGAATTTCCGATTAAATTTGTACCCAGTTACCCATTTGAAGAAGATATCAATGAAGGTTCAAATTATATGCAGACAAGAGTACCGGCTTGGTGCGATCGTGTTCTGCTCAGCCCTACCGCTAAAATGCTAGTCCAAGATGTACGAAACATCGTTTATCTAATTGTATCTCTTTCTTTTTTTTTTTTTCAAACGCGTATGTACCAGGGGAATAATATTTTACTTAATACGATTATTATCTTCTTTTAGATATCGTCATTGGATGCCGTGGAGTATGGAATAATAGGTCCAACGACTTGTATGGGTGACCATAAGGTGAGATAATCTGTTTTTTCTAAAGTAAAAAGAAAGGTACTGGTTCGTTTTACTTATTATGCTGGGTGAATATATTTACACACTTCCTAGTTCTTATTCTGATGATTCATTCTTTTAATTATTATGGTGCAGCCTGTTTTTCTGGAGTTTCGAATGAATCTCTAAGCACTAAGGTACCTATCTATCAACTGTCTGCCTGTTTTTATCTTGGTTTTCCATATGTCCTCTACTTCTATTTCATTCCTCTATTTATGACTACATAGAGGCTTGTCAGTGTAGTTGGTTCAGTATAGCATCACTTCTAAATTCACCTTTCCAATGATTTCCAATGTTATAATTATACTTAGCCTTTTGCACCCAATGCCACCAGAAAGAGTTAAGTATATTTTACTTTATCATCGCAGGTATGCACTTCATCGCTTCTTTAAATGTATTCCCGACATACTTAATAGTACTAAAAATGATCGCTAGAAATATCCTACTAAAACAGATTTGAAAGTAAGAAATGAATAGTATTACGCGAAATTCCAATTGAAAGATCGTGTACGCTGCTAAAAAGAGTTCAATACCCATCTTTGAAGCCAAAGTTAAATATTTTTCAGTGAAATTTATCAAACGTTCAGTACCATGTTTCTATAGTACCATACCCAAAGTACTTTGTTACCGTATCGTTTCCCTGAATTACATTAATGTTAGCTAGACTTTTTATAGAGTCCTACCATATGAAGAATGTCCCTCCATTTCTTCATAGAGATGCACGATAATACATAAGGATCGTCCATTTTTTCCCGTTTGCAGCCAGTCTACTTGAGGGCTAATCTCATCTTGGACGAAGGTATGATAAACTGCTGCAGCTTGCCGAGTGCACCTGAGTTTTGCTTTCGAGTGCCAAACAATTACGTCGAATTGTTGTCCATGTTGCCTGATTATAGTAGTTGCGTTAGCGGACGGATCAATTACACGGACCGTTCGACTAATCTATTGCACGCAGCACCTATTAAGCATGATCCTTATACCCCGGATAGTATGGACAGTCCAAGTCCAAATGCTATAATACTTGCCTCGGGCGATGTCCCGGACGTAGACATAGATAACATGAACAACGTGTCCACGTCGCAGTCTGCACAAGCGTCAATCTCAGCCAGGCGTCTCGACAGAGCTGTATCGCCTGCACTCTTAAAATCCAAGTTAGAGCTGATCGTTCGGAACAAAAGGCAAGAGTCAATGGACGCGGATCAAGATAATACTACCGACATGAAAAGAAGCCCCAGCGATTGCTGTTTGCATACGTGGCCCAACACCGAGGAGCAACAGTGGAATGTAAGAACAGACAGATGCAACAGCGACGTGTCCTGGCAGAGGTCGCATCTTTTAACCGAAGAATGGGTCCAGAGTAAGGGACAACAAGGATATCATTCGTTTGGAGATTTCATCAATCGTTCGTCCTTGGATTCGACTCCGCCGAACGGTGTCGAGGGTTTGCCCGCCGATCTGATCATACCCAGGATATCGATCATAAACGCTAGCAATTTCGAATCGAACGAGAGTTCCGTGTACTTACACGACGATAAGTATAGCAACTATTCGGATAATAAATTGAGCACTTATTCGGACGGCCGGACAAAGAGCTTGAGCGGCGAAGCGTTCAGTTCGGAGAAGTCGGATGAACTTTGCGATAGAACAGACGACGAGAGCAACAGACTGAGTTTCAATGCGAAAAAAATCGCAATCAACGACAGCGTATATATACAGAATATAAGCGAGCTTATAGCGAAACAAGGTAAGGATTCTTGTACAATGATGGTTAGTACAAATCTCTTTCACGCAGAGAGCAAAGTGAGCAAAGCGAATAAAGAGAGCGAGGAGCGAATGCTCGAAGATAGAGAGAAACGCTTGAATCAAATTATAGATACTTTTAAAAATGCAGAAGATAATAATAGTAAAAATCAGTGTGCACTCGTAGACGATACACTAATCGATAAGACTAGTATTAAAAATAAAAGTATAATGTCGGAGAAAACGTTAGGGAATGATCGGACTTCTGAAGTATTACAAGTTATCATGGAAGCGGAACAAACAGTAGTCCATCTTGGAAACAGCGGAACGGAAGGTGAAGGGAAGATGAATCCAAAGATGGAGGCGGAGAAAATAAAATTGGAGGACGAGTGTAACGAGCCAAATGTATGTACAGACGCAGCGATTAAAGAAGTGGAAATGTTGAAATGCGATGACAAAAGCGAAGTGGTGTCTTCGCGGCAGATTACGAGGAACAATTCTGTACAAAGCCAAGGTACAAAGTCAAGCGATAATACAGAGGACGTTAAAACAAAATTAGAAGCGGAGAATTGTAAGGTTACTATCGTGCAGAAAGAAAGTAAGTGCCAAAAGTGTTGCTGCGTCGTATCGTGAGAAGAAAACGCAAAATTTCCTTACATGTTCCTTACTTAGCTACCGTATACTATAGTCGCCGTTCTCGTTTCCGCCGATAAGGAAGGTATCGCATTCGGGAAACGAAGTTGAAGAGGTCAGTTTTTACGTTTACTCCGTAAGACATAAGAAATAAGAAATAAGAAATAAGAAATAAGAAAATGGCGGTACTCCCTTAGTCACTTAAAATACCCCGCTTACGCTCTATCGAGTAGCACTAATTTTCTACAGTACATGCATGTAGCAAGACGTCTCGATGTTCAAAGTGTCTCTCGCATGTGCATGATACTCTAACGTCGTCGTATGAACTGTCTCTTTAGCATACATTCGAACGATAAAGTTACGTACTATATATTTTCATATTTTAGATGCGCAGTTGAATAAGCAGTATATCATTGTTACGTAGCGATATGTTCCATTATAATATAAAGTTTAACGAATCGGAATAATCAGATGACTGTGTCAACGTGTACGATCTGTTAAGCAGTGTTACCAGTATATGTATAATAGATACGTAAAAACCCGTGGTGATCACGTTGTCCTATTTTGTTTGATTTATCGAATAAGTTTCGCAAACAAGTATGTATCGAGCTTGTTTACTCGAGAAAAATCATTACCTCGTAGTTTTCGTAATCTTTTGTTACAATCTTAATTTTTCATCGTCTTGAACTTCTCTCCATTTTCGTTCACCATCTTGTTCCATCGCTATTCAGAGAATTCCATCCACAGTATGCATTTTCACCTAAACCGCGTACAAAAACATGTGCTTTTACGTGCATCGTAACGCTTGCCAAATTGAATGTGTCCTATGATAGAATATTAAAAACGTACGTGTGCACGCGACACGCGCGTTGTCCATTACTTGGACCCGACTGCCAAAGTTAGTTTCGTTTTAGTTTATAAGAAGATAAAGATATTAACTTATACGATAAATGTTAGTCATACCGAGAATTAACGCTACGTTGTTTTCCTTTACGTCACGTGTAATTATTTAATGCTTTTTTTCTTTTTCGTCTTTTCCTAACCTCCTGTGCGAGTTTCGTTACGAATAGTTCACGACAGAAAATCTACGATCAAATTGTAAGGAAATGATATCGATTCGCGATATCTTCACAAAAAATTCGAGCTAATTTGAGTCAATACCGGTTAACCCTAAAGTGATTTGCATATGAATGAACATATCTGCTTCCTGTCTTGCCGAAAAAGATTCTATACGCAATACGAGGAACAATGTTGTAATATCAATACCGTTATCCGTTTCCTTTTTACAAGAATTCGAAACGTTACGCTCATAGGTACTTAGTAAGAGGTAATTTATAACTTATATTTTGCCAAACGAATTCCAGATGTTTTAATTTGAACGTAATGAACACTACAGATTCGAACAAACGATTTATCGTGCATTTGTTTCCGATCCTACTGTGCTTACGATCCATAAGACGTTTTATTAGTAATTATTATTTTCTCCTCGCTTGTAAATATAAATTTATTTTTAATACAACCGAAAGTTGCTCTTTTTTATTTACGTCCTTTAATTTGCGTGACTACGTGTTATTGTTATTTGCACGTTGCATCGCAATGCACTCTTAATACCTCTTTTTCTATGGTAGAGCAGATCGAAGTAAAATCGAGAGTAATTCTTCAAAATTTTGAATTTGAAAGAACGACTGCTTAACGTTTCACGAACCTGTTAGAAGCTAATTTATTTGAATCGAGTTCCGACTTCCCGCCATTTGCTTTTCTAGCTCTAGTTCTAGCTCGCTCCGCGATACTCCGTAAAGTTGCATTTTGATATAAATCGTTAAGCTTACCAAACTTCCAAACTGATATTCAAATTTTTATTATATTTATTTTTATAGAGGAAATGTAGTATACAACTGTGTAACTAGAGAAACGCGTAAAAAAAGAAAAAAGAAAAATGAATATATGTGCTACCTTTATCTGCTCTGCTACGATTCCGATTCAAATTGGTCAGTGATTAATTCTTGACTGCAGACACGATGAACGAGGAGTCCGAATCGGGTACGATGTCCAGTTTGAACAGTCGTGAGATATTCAACAATAATAACGACAACCACAGCAACAACAATAACAACGGTGCGACAACCATCACGAGATATATTCACATTAAACACGCGGACTCGGCGGTTAAGATTTTTCGGGAAACGACCGTCTGATATTGAATTTATTACGTGTACAGTCCTCGCTTGCAAATTACTATTTCACGTTGCGTGAAATAACGTTTCATAAGCTTATAGGTACAACATATTTTAATGGTATCGCGATGCACCGGCAACCGATCTGCGCAAAGATCTCGCCGCGTCGTTTTCGGAACATACTGATAATCGAATCGAATCGATTATCGACTTTAAAACCCGTTGATTGCGATCGATCGATAATCGTAAGTCGTACGTGCACTCGTATATGGGTAAACTCACGCGATTCGGTAAATTGAATGCAAAGTAACGCAAATAGTGCGATTACGAAATGTTTCGTTCACGACGGACGAATGACGACTGCCGCAAATACCCTAGCGTGCCCTCGTTATAAACTGTTTTTCGCGCGCATATACAAAAAGCTTTGGGTATGTTTACACGAAACTTGTTACGCGATTAGTAATCCATTGATTCAAAATACATCCCGTTAAACTATACAATGGAGATGTTATAGCAAGGAAAAAAGACGAGACTTTTTCGAGAATTGTTAATGTAACGAAACGTATCTGTCAGTACAATCGCGTGTGCGACAATTATTGTATTTTATTCATTAAGTGTCTCGGTGTTCCTATGCTACGTTCTTTCGAACAGCTCTTCCCAAGACCTGAGATCTTGCAATGATTTGTATGATTAGATGAGCAGAGATACACGCTACTGTAAACGTTTCCATGGGAGATCGTCTGATGTGATATTACCGTGGTACCTCACTTTGTTGGTTTCCATTGTTGGAAACCGCGGAAGTCGAAAGAAGAGAATTGCGCTACGATTGCTGCCAATATCGATTCCACTTCACTTTTTGCAATGCGATTCAATTTAAACCGACACGCATTCGCTTTGAATTTCATTGCAAAAAGTCGATAAGGGTCATTTGCAAGCGAATTATTATGTGCGGAAATAAAAAGAGTAAAAGAATCTATTTCTAGTTGAAATTTCGTACATAACAACTCTATTGCAATTGCATAATGTACACATCATATAGATACACACACACACACACATATATATATATATGTGTGCGTGTGTGTGTGTCTGTGCACTATTTATACATTGGCGTCGAATTTCAATGATAATAAATTCCTAGTACGAAAATATATCCTTGCCATATATATATATATTTTTTTTTCATTTTATTTTATGGCTACAATATTGAATAGCAGTAAGCGCATTATTTTCGACAATTCAAATTATTACCGATCTCTGATATAATGTGCTCGAAGCACTCGATTCACGATAATATCTTAATCCGATCCAATTGGACTAAATTTCCGAGTACATTCCATTAGCGTAACAACTAGCTAGTGAACTCGAAGCTTATTAAAAACTGTTGGAAAGTACTCGAATATCGTTAATATAGGAAGTAAAATGTTTAGACGTGATAGGTCGTATGTATTGCACGCAACATATCTGTATTCCTCTATCGACATGCATACGATAAATGTATACTTGTTATAAGTCCCCTACGGAAGTTTGCCGCTACTTAAAAGTCCTTCAAATCCTTCCACTGCCCCTGGTTACATCACTGGCGAATTTACATATTTCGGTGTTATATACAAATATGTACAAGAATGTAGTAATGCCATAATCTGTCGAGTGTAATGGATTATGTCTGTTAGTTCCATTTTAAATTTTATCGCGAACAATTCAAATGATTTTAACGTAACACTATATTGTTATAACATAACCCCTTCGCGATCAAGTCTCGCCAAAATATCAGTCCTTCCGGTCTTACGTTTTCAATTATCGGCTTCGATGCAGGAGGCGAAGAATTATTTTATAAGAAGGTTTAATGTATTCCGAGGAGTCGATACGTTTACCTACGACTGCTTTCAAATCCGTTCCATCCGATCATGCAGTTTCTCATCTGTAACGATAGCGAAGACGTAAGCACGAATGGCAAGAATCGTAGAAGGTAATCGATATTTTGAATAGGTTGTTTACTTAACGAAAAATCGTATATGTCACTCGTTCGGTGACATACACGAAGCTACCATTTCTGGCCACATTTTCTCAAATGTTCTTTTGGCGATTGTTATTCCAAATGTCTGTTTCCGAAGTGTATGTCGATGATAATCGTAAGCCATTCCTAAAGAGTTAGCCGTAAGACAGTTGAAGATAAAGTGTACAATTCGATAATTAGAGATTCGATGAAGTACCTGATCTGTTTGATCAATGCTTAAAGTATACTGCAATTGTTTCTTGTACGTAACTATTTTACAAAACTGAGTATTTTATAGACCAACGAAATGTTCGCTGCGATCGCAATTAAACATTCTATTCTATGCTATGCAATACCTAGAAATACACGAACCGTCGAATTGTATGCTTTGTCCGTAACGCAATAATTTAACTCGATGTACGTATTAACATGTATGTAAGATTAAGGATTTGACGCTTTCACCAGACTGGTTTTAGGATCTTCCGTGCGGGCAAGTTTTTCGAGAGAATTTTTGAAAAGAATCGCCATTTAATTGCATCATCATCGAGAGAAGAATCGATGACTTGTTTGTTTTCTATGCCTCTATAGTTTACAAACGGATTTAAATAACGGTAGAATTTAACTAATAAACATGGCAAACCTAGAAAATAAAAAAAAAAGTTAAAAGCTTTGAATTTTCCGACAAATTCAATTACGATGAAATTGAAATGCTTATTACGTTATCGAAATTCTTGCTTGCTCTGATATTTTACAACATGTTTTAAGAGAAACATTACTTCTTCCGTCTTCTTCCGACGGTAAGCAAACGTTGTACTTTTATAAATATGAATGTACTTATATTTTGTACTGGCAGTACCTTGCAAAAATATAATATGTTAAATAATGAGATTATATGTGCATGTATGATGTACGTTACGAATAAACGTTATACAGTAGGGTTACTTTAACGTGAAAAGCGACCAAAGTTTACAAATTTAAAAAGCGATTGTATTAATTTGTTGAGTCAAATGTATATTATATTGTGGTTTCTTATATTGTGACACTCACTTCATGTATTAGTATATAGAGAAAGAGAAATAAAATTATCGTTCTACAATGTGAATATATAATTCGTTTTCTAAAATAATGTACAGAAAATTCCGAAAAAACAACTGATTCGACCATAGAATAAGAACATTTGTACGTGTTGACGATGATCTTTCACTAGACAGAGATAAACATAAAACATGCGCCAACTTTACCTTAATTCAGGTATAGATATATTAATAATGGAGATTTCCAAATAAAAAAGGAAAAAAATATTTTACAATCTAGAATGATTTGAAAACATCTTAAATTTAAAAAAGTAAAATGTAAAAAAGTAAGTGATTGTTTTCAAAGTTGGTAAGTCGTATAGTACAAAATCGAATACGATGTTTTAACTCTATAATTTGTATCAATTATGGATTAGTATGTTTGCAATCTTATTATCATACTGTAGAGAGAAATAAAAGCCGGCAAAGATATAAGAATAAACAATTGTGCCTTTAATATAAATCTGTTATTAACATTATTTAAAAATAAAACCGATTAAAAGATGAGTAAGGCACATCCACCAGAGCTTAAAAAGTAAGTATAAAATATAAGATTCCTAGTTATAAAGGTTATACTGAAAATGATGAGCATTTTAATTCTTTTTTATATGAAATACGATAAATCATATTAAATATACATCTTTTGTCAAACGAACCTTTACTTTACGTAACGTTTCACTTCTTTTTTTTTGTATTTTAGATACATGGATAAAAGGTTGTCATGTGAGTATATAAATACAGGTTAAATATCATTGCTTATAAAATTATTTCTGTTATTACACTTGAGTAGCAATGGTGTACATGATATGAATTGATGTTGTTATTTTTATGGTATTAATTTTTTAGTAAAACTGAATGGAGGAAGACACGTTATTGGGATTTTGCGTGGCTTTGATCCGTTCATGAATATGGTCATAGATGAAAGTATTGAAGAATGTAAAGATGGTACTAAAAACAATATTGGGAAAACATTGTATTTATATATCATTTAAAATATGATCCATAATCTGTATTCTTAATTTGAAGAGGAGGACTATTTTGAATAAATGGTTTTGATATTAAATAGTGTTTTATTCTTAAAATCTTTCATATAAATACAATAACAGATAATGTTTTATGACATTTCTTGTTCAGAACATATCTTTGTTAATATAACATTTTTAACAATTTTTATGATTTTATAGTTTGTTTAATGTTCATTGTTATTAATACTTTTCTTTGAATAATTGAAATGTGTAAACTCCCTTTTTTAACCATTACACTGACTTCTGTGTACTGAATATTATGAACATTAAATGCACATAATTTTTGTTAAATTTATTTTTAAATAAAGTATTTGGTTCAATACAATTACATTAAAATTGTATTTTTTATTGTCAGTTATAAATGGTAAAACGAATTAATTAAATCAATGTTGATTATGAACAACATTTATTGATTAACTGTACTTATCAATGTAAGGAACATTAAAATTTTGAAGGCACATGATATTCATTTTCCTTATCAAGGAACAATTTTCATATGTTCGTAAAATCTTTTAACCTATTTTTTTGTTGTTGTTAAATCTCAACAATATATTGCACGCTTAAGTTATTCCTTATAACAATATAAGATGCCAAACATTTTCGTACTGTTACTTTAGTCTAAGTACGCAATTTATTCAATAGTGAAACAAATATTTAATATTATTCCGAAAAAGTGAAACAATTTTTGGCAAAGATACCATAGCTTTTGTTCAAAGACGACGAAAGTAACAAATAAAAAATTCAATAATAACGAGAATGCAAAAAAATCAATTGAACATTAACTACATAAACAAATACTTTCAACTAAACAACTACTTAACTAGAAATAAAAGGAACACAATGTATCTATATATCAGAAATGGCATTTAACTCTCTTTCCATATAAAATTCTCTTATATTTAATAACAAATCTTCTGGTCCTAAAATATACACATCATTCCCTCTTTGAATTACTCTTTTGTGCGTTTTAAGATATGTGTAATCATACTTTTGTCCATGTGCATAATCGTGATTCTATTTCAGTATACAAAAAATTGTTAATGTGCCCAAAGTTATAATAAAGTAAATATGCAATTAAAAACAATGAATTTTTCCTTTATGTGAAAAAAGTTGAGTGGAAAGATGGCCATTTATCACAGTTTGAAAGATTTGAATAATATATAATTATATCTAAATTTAATTTCCTGTAGAATATTCATTAATTTTTGTAGCCGTTTTCGTTTAAAATATACAATTCTTTTTTCTTAGTCATATAATACGAATTTTTATAATATTGATGAAAATATTAAAAATACCTGTATTATATATTTTTTTAAATAAAGTAAACACTCTTTTTTTTTTTATAAATAAAGTAAATATAGCAAGAAGCTTGTTTTGCCATTCGTACTTTGCTGTAGGATTCGAGACATATATAGTGATAGTTTTAAAATTAAAATGAATGACAAGATAATGAATGATTGGAAAAATATTAATATATCTATGTATCTATAGTTTAACATAAACTTTGCTACCAAAAGATTAACACTTGATCAACTATAGTATTTAAGCACTTTTTACACATATTTTTACAAATTCGCTCATTCAAAGTTTATAACTGAAGATGATTTTCAATCTAGATAAATGTTTGCTTGTTTCAATTTTAATGGGTTACTAAAGTGGAATGCTTTATACTTCATGACACAGTTCTGTTTTAATGTTTTTGACAATATCCTGAGTAGGCATATTAACATATCCATTTGTTTTATCTTCCTTTTTTACCTCTTGCTGTAAGTCAAGGTTGTTTATTTTTGCCTCTATAACATCAGAAGGAACTTTTACTATACCCATTTTCATATTTTTATGATACTTTTGTTTGTGATGTATTAAGTGAACGATAAACGTGTATATGATATTATGATCTACTATAACAAACTTACGTGAATCTTCAGTAGTTTGCTGGTCACATGTGCTAGGAGACATACTTTCATTCTCATGATCATTTGACATATGTCTTTTCATATCATATCTATTGTTAAATGACTGTGCACATGTTTTACAGGTAAATCGTTTTTCACCTGTATGCATAGCAACATGCATTTTGAAATACCAATCTGTACTGAAATTTTTAAGACAATAATCACATTTGAAATCTTTCTTTTTAACTTTTCGTTTTTTTTTCACGAGTATCTTTTTCTTTTTTGGTGACGTTGTTTTCAAGTCAGTTGGAGATTCAACCTTTGGCACGGTTACTGATTGTTGCATAGATTGCGGATTTGTTATGGTTAATGGTGGTACTGTATTGTCTGGCATAATACAAAACTTTGGTATACCCTGTGTTTGGTGTAATAAGGATGGTTGTGTTATTAAGTTAGTTATAGGTACAACACGTATAGGTGTTAATAATGGTTTAGGTTGAATAGGTGTTGTCATAATTTGTGACTGTGGCAAGAGTAAATCATTTATTGGTATCGGATGTGTATTAGTTTGCGTTGCAAATGTAACATAATGATTTTGAGGTAAAGGAACTGTACTGGTTGTTGTTATAAGCGATCTAGTTAAGGTATCCGACAAAGCCAATTGTATGGGTGTAGTTATGCTATTCTCATTTAAACACTGTGCTTTACCAAGGACTATACTTTGTTGTGGTAATACAAGCGGTATACTAGGTAAAAGTTTTCCAAAAACATTATTTACATTAGTAATTTGTGAAGTAGGTTGTATTGTAGACACAGAACTTATAGTAATTGTTGGTTGATGTTGTTGTTGTAAAGAAACTGATTTTGGTATAATAATCAATTCTTCATTATTTCTCAATGTTTCCATTGCAACACTGTATGCTGTAACAGGATCTGTATAATCATTTCTCTTTATTCTAGAAGCTTCTATCATCTGAATTTCTCGTTCTCTCATTCTTTCTTTTAATATTTGGGCACTACTTATCTCATTATGCCTATATTCATTCCTTCTTGCACAGTTTTTATGATGTATACGAGATCTTTGCGTCTTTAATGCAATGCCACAAATGTCACAAGCTGTTGACTGATTACATCTATTCAGTCTTATTACAGCTCTACGACAACGATCATGATCAATGCTCAGTGCATCACACATTTTATTTGGACAATGTTTGGAAACAGGTGCATTTATTTCACTTTCTTCTATGTTAATGGCTAACATAGGTGATGATCCATCACGATCTACGTATTGATGGACTGCCACATCGCAGATAATATTTTCGCAAGGTTCGTAATGACCACATGATTTCTTTTCTCTTTTAACAGGCACTAGTGTGATTTCAGATTTTCCTTGTTTTTTAGAAGGTAATAGATTTTTATCTTCTATGCATTCTTCTGGATTTGTCTGTAAAGGAATTACAGATAATTCTGACTGCTTTGGTCTATTTATATTTGAATCTATATTATTTATTCTGTTTAAAAAAGCATCATTTGAGGCAGAAGTTGTATTTATTTTTAAAGGTATCGTTTTAATAATGATATTTGGTTGATTGAACAACCTTTTCACTGGTTCCGATTGCAACACCTACAAACAAGATGAAATGTAACATAATAATATACACGAATATATCGTAATGTCAAACTCACATCAGATAAGGTTGTAGTGAAATCGGATGGACACATCTTGGATGTGTTTATTGATTTACAAATAAGCTTCGGTAACGGAGAATGGGCCATTTTCACCGTATAAAAATATGAAATTGTAATATCTTGTAAAGCACGATTAATTTTTTTTGTCATGTAACAATTTCGTAGAATTTTAATTATAACATTACGCGACATACGCGTGCACTTTGTTTTATAATTAAAATGTGACACTTTAAATACTGAATATTAAACATTAATAGCTCTTACGATTTCATGTGTAAAATGTTATGCGAAACTGTTCCTAATATTCGATATCACTATTAGGTTATCGGTTCTTTGACAAATCACAACAGCGTACTCTAATATAGAAGGGAACATAATGTTTGGGGTGGTTCAGCAACATTTAGCAACGAAACAGTTTCAAGTTTCTTACATTATTATCACTGACAACGATCAATAAACGCATAATTTAACACTAATCCGACTTGTAAAATCAAATAGTTCATCGCGACGTATAGAACATAGAAAAACCTAATTTCTTTTTATGACGCATAGATCTTGTTTTGTACGAAAAATGTTTCGTACGAACAAGCGTGGTAACAAAGAAAACAGGACGCTCCAATTTTTTTGCGATAGCGATGTTTACAATTCTATTATGCGAAACGTATTGGCAAATTCATTCTTCATAGACTACAATCCGTTTAAACGAATCCTATTGGAGAGAAATAACACGAGGGGAAAATGTCTCCCACTCGAAATACTTCGATTAACTTCTTGACACTTATTCCTTTTGTCTTTTTCTTCGATTAAAACTACTTGCTTCGAGTAAATCAGAACGGAAGCTTACTTTACAATACGATTGCCCATTTTCTCGTTTTTTTCATCTGTAATCAATCAAAAGGCTTAAATTCTATTTGCCACGTTCAAGATAGAAGCATACCGATCTCGATATTTCGCGCCCTTAATACTAACAAGGTAAGTAGTGACGTAAATCCCATTATTATCGACGTAGTCTTTTTATTTACGAGTAAATATCAAATATGAGCAGAGTTAGATAGATAATGGTGAATTCGTTTTGTTGAAAGTTTCACAGCTTAATATTCATTGGCGTTGTGAGACTTTAGTTATTATAGAGTTTCATCACCTACCTTTTCGTTGACCCGTTGTTAATGACACATAAAAACGGATGCATGGAATAAAGAATTTATTGTAACGTTACTATGTATTAGGAAATGTACAAGTTACGAGACAACGTTTAAGTAGTTACGATAACGTACATCTTGGCCCTTTAACACATGGAACGTAAAAGTATCTCTTTGGTATTGAACGTACAATGCAACGATGTCTGTTAAAATCCTGATAGGCTACGTCAAAGTTGTGTTTGACGAACGATTTACTTAAACAAATTAAACTATTACCGACGTATCTACAAACAAATTATACCTGTAAAAATGATAATTTTTATTTATTTTGATCGGTTATGGCCAAGGTTCTCCCTTCAAGGACGTCATTTCCCATTTTACAGTCGTATGCCGTGCAAAACCTCTGATTGTCTTTACACTGGAGCCATACATACGACATCATTGCGTGGAAAGAAGAAGAAGAAGAAGAAGAAGAAAAGCAGAGAACGACTACAAACGATGCCCGAAGAATGGATAGTTATCGAAAAGCTTTATTGAACTTAAGTTGCGGTCCCTAAAATGTTTCAACACATCGAGGCGACTGTACATAGGAACTGTATAAATTAAAACATCGCGAGCGATGTATGTACAAGCGAACGATCTTATACACGAGAAACATACACGGCGAAAGATGGCGTACTGTCGAAATAATAAATGCACAAATACGTTACAACCGTATCGTTCAATAAAACCTTTTCTTCCTTTTTTTTTGTTTTTTCTTTTTTCTTCCTTTCGATACAGGCAAATTTTATACGCTTTACAACAGATCGAACGAGACACTGTGAAGAAGCTAAATGCTGAAGTCGCATGTATGCGTTTAAAGGTAAGTAGTTCGCGAATTATAACTTAGCGAGCACGAAGGTACATTGTACAAAATGTTACTTACACCTATTACGTTATAAACATATTTACATCGATCAGTCAAATAAATATTCCTCTTAGTCTTTGCGTGTCTAATGATGCTAAGTAATTTAGCAATCGAACGCCGAGGTTCGAAATTTGTATCTCATATGCAAAGAATCGTGCCGAAGTAAAAGGACGACTATGCTCAGTCGACCGTGTGATTTTAAACAAAATAGTTTTACCATTGTACTCTAGCGCACTTTATCGTAGAAGAAATTCTGCTTTGATTTCGAGCACAGCGTAAAACTCTAGCAGACACTACCGTTTAAGCTCTCTTAGCTAATCGCGTCTAGAAATTTTGATTCGCGCAAGAATCTCGAAGGTACGATCGCGTTCATGAAAATGGACTTTAACGACGCTTATTTAGTCTTTGGAAAGAGCTACCGTTTCATAGAGTTTCCCCATTTTCCCGGATATGGTTTTCCTTTCGAAACTGACGTTTCTTCCTCTTGACAATTTTTATATTCTCAAGTTGCTGTTTTTCATTTTCCGCGTTTTTCCCGTTTTTATTTCTTTTTTCCTTTCTTTTTTTTTTTTTTCTTTTTCACGTGATACGATATATAAAATGATAGATTTGGTCGCATCTATAATCTGCTACTTATAATAATGTACGGTACGATGTTTCTGTATTACCTCTCGTTACATGTATATCACAGAGTTCAATAATTTCTTACGCGTTCCTCTTGCGGCATCGAGCAAAACTTTTGAAAATAATTATTGCTTATTCTGTCATCTCGTTTACAAAATGCTCTTACGATAAATATCCCGATGATCGTTAATGTCTCGCGTAATATATCCGAACGTTACAGTAACGGATAATCTCTACAAAAAATATTAGAATCTTTAAGTAACTACTATTTACAGCGGTAATATTGTGTCGCGTGTTTTGCGGTCGATACAACCTAATTTCAGTATTCTGACAGTAAATACAAGAGTCTGCGTGTGGCATTCGATCAACCCGTTTCTCCGTTCGGCTTCCCGAGCGAACAGTTGATCATTGTACTATTATGACTCCACATTCCCGTGGCTGGTCTTTTAAATAAAATAACATCGTAGAAATATCGTCTGAACAGAAATATCATATATCTCTCGTAGGTTCCCGCGTTTTCATCCGAATAATCGATAGACTAGAATATTTTAAATAGACCCTATACGCTTCCCTCGCCCAGTTGACCACTCTCCTATTCGTCCGTCTATTCGTCCACTTAATTCTCTATTTCTTAACACCCGTCGTTTCAGTCGTTTTCCCGACTGTCTTTTTGTGTACGCTCGGTATCGTCCTTGACGCGTTAACGCTCTTGTTCGCCTCGAATTTCTGTTGCAGGGAGGCCACGTTCGACTTGCTGCTCGCTGCTCGTTGCACCGGGTTCGATTTCGCAGCTGAATCCCCGTTTTTCGCCTCCGTCTTTTGGCCCGGCTTCGCCTGCGAGTTCTTCGACGCCGGTTCCTTCGCGGCCGACGATAACGATTTGGTCGCGTTCACGTTACCGGTCGGAGATTTCTTTTTCTCCGCGAGACTAGTTCCTTTGGACGCAATGTTCAACGGCTTGGTCGGCGTGGCGGGTGTTTTCGCGGCGCTGCCTCGCGACAGCGTGGGCGTCTTCTGAACGTTCTTCGGCTGAAAGCTAAGCTTTGGATTGTTTCCCACAACGTCCGGTGATTTTGTACTGATTTGATTAGAATTCGAACAGCTCGACACTAAGTCCGGACTGTTAAACTTTCCCCCGTTATCCTTAGGACTACAAGGCACAGTTTTCAGAGATAATCTATTAACATTCGTATGAGAATCCTGCTTCTCTAGGCTACCGTTCGACTGATTCGCGTTGCTACCCTTCGCGTCCGAATTTTTCCCTGCTGCGTCCACGCTCGCGTTGGACCCCTGCTTCGATCCCTTTAAGCTACTGTCAGAATACTGTTTAGACCTCAACGCGTTGTCCAGAGCTTGTCTCGTGGCAGCTCTCGCCTCATTCGTGTCTTTCGTAATCGAACCTTTCGTCATGCTCGGCGGCGTTTTCGTTCTTCCGAGAGGCGGTTTCACTGGCTCTTTACTCTCCGCCACCTCCTCGTTTTTCGAGCTTGCAACTGTCCGCTGAGCGGGTCGAGTTTTCACCGACACGGCCGGTTTACGGGGCGCAACGTCCTCCGTGGGCTTCATCCCCAGTTCCTTCGATATCTCGTCGTTCAGATTCGGATTCGTCGAATTCAGAGACAGCAACTTGCCTTTGTTAAGCGGTTTCGTATCGGCGAGCTTCTCGGGCTCTTGCTGCGGCACGTTCAACGCTGACGGATTCAGGTAACCCGAACTCGTCGTGGAGCTGGACGAATTGAATTTACCGGACGTGGAATTCGAATAAATGCTACTACCCGGTGATTTGTAATGGGTCGAGTTCATGTAAGCGCCAAGGGAATTGTTGTAACTCATGTCCTCGGCGTTCTTCGATGTATCTTCGTTCTCTTGGTTCTTCCTGGACAGGGTCGCGGTCGAGTATATGGAATCGAAGTTTCGATTCGATATCTCCGACACGATCTCCGACAGCAGACCCATCGATTCCAAGCCACCGGGATTGGCCGTGGTCTCCACGCGTTTCGGCAATTTGTATTCGTTGTCGATCGGTTTGTCCAACTCCACGTTCTTCCTGCTCTTCTCGGGAAGAGCCTCCTCTATCACGGCATAGATATTGTCGTTCGTTGGCGACTCTTCGGCTATCTTGGTCAACGACGAGTCGGAGACGAGATTCATGCAGTCGTCGTAGGCGTTGTCCACGACCTTCTGCACGCTTTTCACTTGCGGATTCTGGTAGCCGGGTAGTCCAGGAATCTTCCCGGTTTCGTTGATCTTGTCGGTCGTTGTCGTGGGAACGGGAGGACCCGGAGGTGGCGCCGTAGGCCTGGTGCTAGCCGGGATACTGGTAGGTCTTTTCACCGGCGTCGTTTGTCGCATCGATCCGAACGTCTGGATCGCCGGTCTCGGAGTAATCTTGCTGTCCCTCATGGACTGAGCTCGCAACACCACGTTCTTTTTCTCCGTATCCGCGACGGAGATGACGGGAATCGCCGGCGTAGGAATCTCGATCTCCTTTTGCGGGATAGGATTGGAGATCTCCAAGTTTCTCAAGATCTCCTTGTCTATCACTTTATTCGCTTTGTGATGGTGTATTCTAGGTAGAGAATTCGTGTTCTTCTCGTCCTTATGCGACATCTGCAGGCCTCCTTTCATGATACCGGAATTGGGTCGAAGCATCGAGGCGATTCTGTTCAAAGTGCTGCCCTTTTCCGGCTTCTTCTCGTGCTCGGGCATCAACACGTTGGTCAAAGGCGTGCTGTTCGGCCTCTGCGGTTTCTGGACGTCAGTTGAGATGGGCGGTGCCGGTGCCGGCCTAATCGGTCCATCGGCCATAGGTTTGGTAGGCAATTTTGGAGCTACCAATTCGACGGAAGTACACGTGGTAGCTGCCAGTACAGGACTGCTGATCAAGGGACGAGCAGTACATCCTGGATTCAGCGGTGGCAAAGTCGGAGCAACGGATACCTCGTTGAAGCTGGTAGTGGTATTGAGCAACGAGCTGCGTGACGGATTGCTCTTGGATACCGTCTTGATGTTAGTCTTAATAGCTACAGTCGGGATTGTGGGCGGAGGAGGTGCTGGCTTAGTCGGCTCGGGGTTCTTCGATTGATTCTTAATCGGGGTGATCGTAAAGCCTTTGAACTGGCCGAATAAATTATTGTTGTAACGCTCGTCGGTATCCGCTTTCGGCAACAAACTCGCACACGCTGGATCCTGACTGAGACTAGAATCGATCGTTTCGATGTTACGAGGCAAGGGACTGGAACGATCGATCGTTTTGATGGACAGTCCGTTGTGGCCGCGATCGCTCCTGAAATTTTAAGCACAATCGTAAGCTGGAGGGAATAGAGGTGTTCAAAGCACGCTACATCAATCAAATCGTTCCAAGGACGCGTTGATCCTTGAAGTATCTTATACCATGGATCGCTAAACGCAATCGACATGCAACTTTACAGAAGATAGAAACAAGTAAATAACAAGAAAAAAAAAAAAAAATATGTAAAAAAAAAATATAAAAAGAAAAGGAAAAGGTAAACTCGTGCGTGACAAACAAACGCAGTCATTTTTCGCATACGCGGAAATTCGTGGAACAAAACTCGAGACACGCATGCGAACACGAGACACTTGCAGGGGAATGTTAGTCGAAGATTAAAGTGTTAGTAGCAAGCTCTCTGGAAAAAGGGTGTGTTCTTGATTACATAAGAAAACTGTGTACAACACTTTGTGCGAAATGCTACGTTTATTCAATAAACTTATACAATTGATCCGTTTTAAATGCGAGCAACCTCGATCATAGGCTATTCAAAATATACTTGAATGATTCGAAGGATTGCTCGCTAAAAAATACTCGAACGTATATATACGTATTCAATCGAGGATCATTAAAATTATCGAGCGATCGTTAATACTGACTTATCGACTTCACTGTAAGCGAGATGTTCAGTAATCTTAAAATGCAAAAGCAATTGAAAAGAAACTCACGCATGCTTCATGCTTGTGTCACATTAATTTTCTATGCATGCTCTATTATGTTGCGGTTCCCAACTTTCTCCCGAAACGTGTTCTCGTTCGTTAGGGTATTCGCATTCGTTAAATTATCGGCTAAAAGTGTATCGTAAAATATCGAGGTCCTATTCACGTCCTTCGCGTCAGTGGAGAACCGTTTTCCTTCTATTTTATTATCACCCATGTTTTTGGTAATACTATCCATAATATGACGTAATATGTATACTTTAGAAACATTTACATAAAATAGTTTAAAATTATATTACGTCATATATATATATATATATTTATTTATTTATTATTATATATATTTATATATATATATATTTATCGTTGTTTGAGCATAAAATAGCATAAAATAAATCAATAAATAAATCACTTATTCACGTTACAAGCGAAAAAGGTGTATCTTTTTCTTTTGTTCGATTGTTCGTAAAAATATAATTGGAGTATCGTCCAAAACGTGCATTGGGGCAACACTCTCTCCCTCATTTTGCTACGAGATGCGCGGCGTTCGAGGAAGGTGTCTTTCTTACAGACGACAGATCAAATATATAACTTTCGTCTATGTAAAGTAAGAAAACCCGCAATAGAGTATTCGTTATTCTATCACGACTTAAAAATCACAGCGTATCTTTTAAGGTCGTTTTGGCAATGATAAGGATTCAGTTGGATTAACCGCCACCGTTATTACAAACCCTGTACACGTCATAATGCAAAGGTCATAGCTTAGGCGAAAAAAATGTTGCTGCGACCTTCGCACTAAAAAGGAATGTTATAAATCAAGGGTAAAAGACGTTGGAGTAAAAAAGGGAAGAGCGAAATAAGTGGACGATTCGCGACGCTGTAAGAAAATTTGAAAGAAAGTTTCCGGCAAGAGTTCGCGGATGGAGGGGGGTAAAAGATAGAAAAATAAAAAAAGAACGATAGATAGAAAAGAAAGTCAAATCTTTGGCTTTAAACTTTGAGCTGGAGCCGGTGGTGGTGGTGGCTTTTTGTTATAAAAAGGAGCAGGTGCCTTCGAGCATGGTTCCCCATGGTGCGACAAAGGGTCACCTGTTCTTGGCGTAATGCCAATACTACTACTCGGGCTTTCATTTAGATGCTCAAACTTTACTTCCGTTTTAAGCGTGAGCCCTTTGATATTCTTCGTGGGCTTTTTCTGCATCTGCTGAATACGCTCCGCTATTTTCGAGCCTAATTCCGACCTAAGAGAATTTTTCCTCGCTTGAGATTCTACGGGCGAAGGTAGAGGGGACCGATCGGATTCGGAGATGTCGGAGGACTTTCTGTTGCTGACACCCTGATCGATATTGCTAAGCAGCATCGACTTTCTGTACTCGATGCTGCTGCTACAGTTAATAACGTCTGGGTTAGTGGTCGATATCAGATCGGTTTTAGTTATCTGCAGCTTCTCTTTCGGCGGAAGATTGTCGCTGATCGTGAATATTCTATTCGCGTTACGCGACCTCTCTTCCCGCGGATAAAAGAAAATGACAACCCTTTCGTAAAAGTTTTTACCGAGCGTGTGATTCGAGTTCGTCTTGCGCGCACCGCGCGACGTAAAGGCATGCGGTTTGCATTTCTCTGTAACACGGTCAAGACTAGATACGTACGTTGACATCATGCCTTTCTTCCGGTGCTGACCAGGGTTTCTCACGTACCAAACGCCGATAGAGGACAGAGCAATCATCGGCACGATCCCCAAGAATATAATGTACAGGGCCATTACAAAATCATTGCGCGCTGTAACAAATTCGTGATATAGCTGAAGGTAGCTCTAACGGGCATCAATGCCGTTTCGATAGCCTCTTCAAATATTTTGAGAAAAGTTAAATCACCGTTTGGATCCTCGGCAGGCCCGCTGTCCTCGGAGCCACCCACGCCAGGTTGAGTGCAGTCAGGTGGCCGGAAACCACGATTGCAATGACAATGGCCGAGACTATTGCACACCCCGTTGCCTCCGCAATTATTGGGACATGCTTTCCCTCCGGATACGGAAGCACGCAAGTCGGCTACCGGCATGCACTTTTGATTCACGCACATCTAAATGGAGAAAAATTCGCGTCACGGTTCGCGTTGGAACGATATCGCGTAATTACAATCTCGCAGCATTCCATTACCTTTCCGGGTGCACACTTTGCCCCATCCGGCGCGAGACCAGGGTCCACCTGATTCAACCCCAGGTCGACGATGGCCGAGCGACACGGTATGATTTTCCCGCCGTTGTTGATGAACGAATGACTCAGAATCGCCACCGATTCCATGCCGAATTCCAGCCTCTCGTTCAGGTGCTTGCAATGAAGCATCCCGCATAAAAGGTTTCTAAAAAGTCCACGAAAGATTACGGCGTTACGTTCATCGGACTACGAGTCCTGAATCTGCTAGCTGAGGCGAGAAAAGAAAAAAAGAAAAAAAGAAAATGCGTCTTACTCGCCGGTACATTTGACGTAGCTGGATTCGACCCAATTGTAGCCGCAATTGCCGTGCTTGGTGCCTTTGATGTTCATATCGTAGCATTGCGGATCGGAAAGCAGTTTACACTGGTCGTTGTGAGTTCTGCAAGAGCCCTGATAACAAAACGCTTTTCCCATGCTGCACGACTCGCCATCCATCTTGAACACGTCCACCGGACAGTACTCGCTTTGGCCGGTACAGTATTCCGGTAAATCGCATTCGTGCTCGGCGCTCCTGCACTCGGTACCAGCGGTCTTTGGTCGACAAGTTTTTAGATCGCAGCACTCGCCGGTGGCACAGCTCGCGTTGCTGTGCAACATGCAGGTGGTTACGTTGCAGCAGGGATTGTCGCAGTTCTCTTTCAGGCCGCAGTCGCACTGTTCGCCAGGTTCCACGAACCCGTTACCGCAAATCGGGCTATCGAACAGCTTCTGCGGTTTGTTCCTCAAACAATAATCCATGCCGTGCTCGAATGCCAGAGCCAGATGCTCCAGAGAGCAAGTCGACCAGTGAGTTGGTCCCGACGAACCGCTCGACGATGCCATGATGCATCTGTAATCAGATGCAATCGACCGTGTTTAGATCCCGACAGCTGTTATACGCTGTAGGAAAAATTACGGTAATCGCGATGACGCCATCCTGCCGAGTACAGAGATCGATTGGCCTGATTCGCAAAGGACCGGCATAGTCGCGTGGGATCATTGGGTGTAATATCCCGACGGGTAAATAAAATGAGACTCACTTTTCTTCGGGACACTCGCAATCAGCCGAATCGTGTTCCATACCGAAATTGTGACCCATTTCGTGAGCAACTGTGGCCGCCACTAATCCTACGACGTTCGAGTGATCCATCGAGACACCGCCGGAGAACTCGTACGTACATATTGGTCCCTTAAGCGCTTTTCCTACCACGCCGCCTTCGAAAGTGATTCGCCTACAAATATCCAACACTCTCGATCCCAGTTTCCACAGCGCATCGCGCGTCGTATTTTCCTTTCTGACTTACGTCAACAGCTGGGCGTTATCGTTCGGCATGACCTGCACGAGTTTCTCCCTCCTGTAACGTAGGAAATTCGACAGGGTGGTGTCCCCATTCCCAGACAGCGTTATTTCGTCCACGTCAGACCAAACTTGCACCCCGACTAACGCCACGAATATATTCAGAGGCATGTACAGCTGAAACACGGTAGATTTTCCCTTGCATAATCGTCGGACTACGTCCACCATCCGGAGAGACATCCGTAGAAGGTATAGTTACTAACTGCGTTGATGATATTAGCGATATCCTTGCAGTGCTGATACACGTTGTCCAAATTCTCGTCCAAGGCTACGTATTCCTTCTTGTCGACCACGAAAACCAACTCTACGTATCGGGAATGCCTGTTCGCGTTGTACGGTCCTCTGATCGTTTCGGCTGCCCTCTTGTGCTAAAAGAAAACCTTCATTCTAATCTCTTGTATCTCAACTCGGTCAGTCTTAATCTTCCTTATCAAAATAGGTCAAGATGTATCGAGAATATTCGAGAATCTTTCGTTTCGAGATTCGAAAAAGGAAGGTAATCCTGAGGAAATAATACGCAAGTACGTCGTACCCTCGTGGCTCTGTTGACAATCCCGTGGTGTTCATGGTCGAGAACATGGTGCGGCGTTCCTTCGTAACCTGCATCGAACAAAAAACCAAGATCATCGTCTCGTTTGGATTCCCGGTAAAGTTAAGGACAAAGAGAATAGGGGAGTCGGCAGAATCTTGCTCCCACATTCGTTAAGGCCGTTAAGGAGAGACCAGTCTTCGCAAGACAGGTCTTCCAGGCCGCGAAAGGAGCGCGTGCGCTGCTGCGAACGAGGGGTAACACGGTTCTAAAATCGAACCGATCCCATCCACGGGACATTCTGTCATCCGTGAGGGATGAAGGGCAACGAGCACGGGGGAAGAGGCATGGAGGAGGCACGGAGGAGACATAGAAGACGAAATTCGAGATATCGACGCGATAAATTTCCTTAAATTTCAGGGTCGTTAGCGTAGGAAGAAATTGGACGATGGTTCACGACGAGGATAGTTACCGCAAGTATGATTGGCGACGAGATCCTTGTGGTTGTAGACGTAATGACGCGAGTCCAGAGACTGCCGCTCCGGATGGATGTGATGGAGGTTCTCTCCATCGAAAATAACGCCGCGTAGTCCTCTGCAAGTAGACACCGCTACCCAGGAGCCGGGAACGTCTCGAACGCTACCCTGATAGTGGCAGAGTTCCTGCGAATTTCAATGCAACATTGATTTCGTTAGTTTTGCACGTCACGAGGGAGTCCTCGCGGCTGACGAGGGACGACGGTCGGAGCTGCGGAATTGGCACGAACGACCGAGTTAGCTGGAAACTTTCGGCCACAGCTTTCAAAGGGACCAACCGGCAAAAAGATCTGCGATGCAAATGCGAGCGCATAAGAATTTTAGACAAAGTTCCATCAGCGCGGCGAGAAACAGAGCAGAAAGTGGGCAAAGGAGAGAAAAGAAATTCACGCGGGCGTTACATTTTAGCGACGCAGGGAATAAAAGCGAAAAGTTAGGCTGCCGTCTAAGAAGGATTCTCATTCGCTGGTCCGGACGAGTATCCCGGATTCTCGGATGTGCAATGTTCAACCGTGCGTCCGACCGGTACAAATATAGTTGCCCCAGATTCCCGTTGGTCCAGCCATTTTTTTTTTACCCCTTTTCTTTTTCCTTTTCCTCTTTCCCTTCGCGTCCTAACGCGTTCGAAACGCGAACGTCATCGCTGGCACGCCGCGAGTTTCACCGCGGAAAGAGATTTATCGCTCGATTATCGCGACACGCGGGGGTCATCCTCCGGACGGGAACACGATTTCGAGCGATAGATCTTCGCGTGCCGGGGTGGGGGAGAGATTTTATCTCGCGGAGACTTCGTTCGACCAAAGTGTCTTTTACCGCGCTAGGGGTTGCAGGGGCGAGACAGGAACAAAGGACTATAATTACCGACGTTTCGAGCGCGAAACCTCTGAAGAGCGTTCTAACTAGACGGATTCGCAGAATTTCCCCCGTTTAAACGACCGAAATTAGCTCGTCCGTTTGGCCGCGACAGCGAGAGCAAATAAAGTGCAAAGAGAAAGAGAGAGACGAAGGGTGGAGTGGCAGGAATGACAACTGGACGTGCCAATTCGTTTATTCAATTGCGTAAAACGTGGAACCGTCGAAAACAGAGCTCAACGAACTTTGTCCGCCCGGCCGATGCTTTATGCCCGTTCATTAACCGCGAATAACGCGCCTCGCGAAGGGTTCGTATCGTAACGCCAGGTGCCCTAATCGAAAATCGCGCATGGCGACTTTTCCTGCTTTTCCGCGCATCGTACGTCGTACGCGGCCGTTACTTTCCTCGCGTGATTCACGGAGCGAACGCGATTCTAACGGAACTCGTAAAAGTATGCTTCCCTTCGAGACGAGGGAATAGAAAACTTATCTCGAGGAGATGCTTTTCCGCTCTATTCTTTCGAAACTTTTCAGGGTAACGCGCGGTTTCGAGCGTCGAGATTGTAACGGGAAATGGTTCTCGCGTGTCTATTCGACGTACCGTTTTACGCTTCCATGTGGTCAGCCTCGAGCCGCTTCTAAACTCGAACGCGATTTTCGAGTAGACGGCTGTTCGTCACGAAGATCGGTTAAAGTTGGGAGTGGTTGAATAAAGGCGAAGCGTGACCAATGTTCGGGCACGGTTATGCCGTGCACGCTGCTCGTCAACGTTATTTAAGAGTGATCGATACTCTCGAAACGGCCATGTCGTCTATACCAGAACGTCCTGTATGGTCTGGACAGCGTGAGTCACCGTTATCGATTTCAGCGTTCTTTGCACCTGTGTACCTGGCCAATGATTTCGTTTCGAGCGTGGTTGGCCGCGAGCCGAGCGCAATTCTCGAGCGGCTGGAGGAGCCGCGGCGGAACTGAATTTTCCACGCGGAAGCTGCGGAAAGGTTGCAGAAATCGTACTCACGACTTTCGACGGCGCGTGCACTTTGTAGGTACCCTGATGCTGATGTCGCTGCTGGTAGCCGACCGGAATCAGATCGGTGTTCAATCTCAGGTCCAGGACGCGTTTCACCCCGTCCAGCTCGAAGCCCACCGTCAGCACGTCCGCGTGTTCCACATCCTGGAAGGAAAAAGGCAAGGACGCGTTAGCGGAAGGTGGCAAACATCTTCCCGCTCCGACGTGACGCACGGCGTTTTCCTCTCGCGTTAACCGCGAGTTTCCGCGCGGAAACCCGATAAAACCTCGCCGAATCGGCATATCGACATTATGCACCTGTTGCGCGACGACTCGGTGCTACCGAGATCGAGATAAAAGAAGAAACGCGTCGCGATCGCGTGGAAATCGAATCCGACGGAAAAGCGAGCCAATGGGCCAATTAGCTTCGATCGCTGGCCAGTTTACCTAGCCGGAAAATACTTTCTCCGGTTAACGATTCCGCGATTCAACGATCCGACGATGGAAACCCATTATTCGCGAGGCTCCTGTTCCGCGCTCCGGCTCGCTTTCTAACGATTTTCGAGCCTGGCGCGCGCGCGCGCCTTCGATCGCTCGACGCTTTCGAGCTGCTTCGAAATTGATTGAATTTATTCACGAGCGCGAAACGTCGGCTTTTCACCGCGAGCGGTCGTTTTTTCACGCCAGCTCATGCTCCGTCCTCGGCTGTCTGCGCGCAGTCGGAAAGTCGACCGCTTAAAAATTTATATTCTCTCTGCAGTCACGGGGCTGCAAGTCGACTGGACCGGACGGCCGAGTTTTTCCCGCCGATCGTGTACGCGCGTGCCGGCTGCCCGAATGAATTTACGAATCTCGTTTGCACCCTCCCTCGCGCCAATCCGTCCTATGTTTAATTCATACGGGAATATACGTCCCGGCACGGTGGCTAGTTTCCACCCCGAACGGGAAATATCGGCCGACCGCTAGCTTCGGGGAGAAGAAAGCGACGGTGAGAATTTTGCAGAAAGAATCGTGGACGAAGGACCGACGACCAAGAGTCACTGCGATTCCAGCAATCCCTGACACACGGTGAAAACCCTTTCCCGGGTCAGGCTACGTTTCAGATATTCCGGACACGGCCAGAGGATGCGGCCTGGGATCGACGATAGATGGATCCAGGGAATTCTCACGGTGCGGATTCTATCATCGTCGTCCGACAGTTAGCAATCCATACCTGGCCGGCTGCCAATCCGCGAAACGTTTCTCGATATTCCAATTGCCGTTTCGCCATGACCCGTGCGCTCGTTCCCTGTCGATATCGAGAAACTAATGTGCAAAGGGGTCAGGGCTTTTCCTTCATTCCCGTCCATCTCTGGACTGTTCCTTTTTTCTAACCAACCCATTACCGAGCAAAGCTAATAACGCCTAGATCGATTTCCCCGTGTATCATCGTTGTTATGCCCGATTCCGATTGAAACGGAGGGCGACGTTTTTCCGTTTATCGATCGAACGGAGTTCCCGTGGTGTTTCAGGTGCCGGGTAACACCAGCTCGACTCGAGTTTCCCCTGAAATTCGGTTAGCGGTATTATCGAGGGTGAAAAAACAAGGCCTCTACCCCTCGGCAGGGGTAGCGAAAGCTCGTTAAAGCGAGAGATTCGGAGGAAAGTCTCGTAAAAGTCATCCTCGTGTCTCTCGTTCGCCTCGCCCACCTCGCCATTGTCGCGATGCCGTGTTTTTGCGAAACGCGCTGTCCTTGATTACGTTTTCCCGTTGCCGTGAACGAGCAGGGAGCACGAAAGGTCTCGTGAGCGATCCTTTTTCCCGACTATTTCTGCCACGAGAAACCACACGCCGACCCGTCCCATTGTTTCCAAACGATTCCGCCTCAAAGGACGCGAATCCCGGAGAAGGTTCTCCGCTTCGAGCATCCAGCGTGAAGCCGCCACAACCAGCGGGGGTCTGCTTCGATCCGAGCGTCCTTCACGATATCGGTCTATCCGCGATGCTATCTCTATCCGTCGAGATGCTATCCACGCGAATCCCGGATTAATCTCGATGGAAGATGGAAGGAGAGCGTGGATCCGAATGAAATTTCGCGATAGGACGCAACGATCGAAACCGAAGCACTCGCGAGCGTAATTTGCAGACCCGACACCTGGTCATTTAAATACGCTAATGACCCGTGAAGCTTCGCGATTTTAATCGCGTCGTGGCTCGTTTGTTCGACTGCCGTGTGGCCGTAAAAGGATCGTTATCCTTTTACATGCTCGTGGATCGATCGCCCGCGGTACGATCGATGTTAAACGTGACACTCGATCGGAAGCTCGGGCAGAAATTAAAGTGGAAAAAATATCTTACCGTTTTATCACTCGGCTCGATTTATCGCTAGTCGAGGAACGTTCATAGACCGTTACGAGCCGGCTATTTGTCTATTTTCCCTCGTTTTTCGTCCCATCCAATTTCAGCCACTCGATATCCGCGATGGCAGCGAGTGCGCCATAACGAACGGATTTATCGCGTTAATTTCGAAATAAACACCTGGTCAGGAGAGGTCGCAATTACCGCGGTCAATCCGGAATGTGGTCGCGGGATCGGTTAAACGCGAGAGGAGCGGCCGGGTTAGAGAGGGTTAACGTTAGGATTAACGAAAATAATTCGAACCCGAATCGTGGTCGGTGGTCGCTAATTGTTACAGCGATAAGCCACGCGAAAGACGCGTTAATTATTCGAACTGACGGGTTTCTTGGAAATTCGTGCGGTTAACGAGCCCGTAGCGAGCGGGGCGCACAATGTACGTTACGTACAGAGGGGCTCTTTGTAGGTGCTGCATAGGATGAAAGGCATCTTTTAATCTCGCCTCGGCGACTAGGTCGACGGCTAGAAGAACACGGAGGAAGAAGGAACTGCCGTTTCCGCATCCTAGAGGCCTCTGATACCGGCTAAAGGGACCGCTCCCTCCCCGCTTCTGGTAATGATTAACGTAATCTACGAGGAAATTTCCATTGTGCTCGGCAACCGTTTTCAGTTTGTCACTCGACCGCTTTGTAATCTCTCCTTTATCACGCTTTCAAGTTACCCAACGGCCTGTCAGTTCAGCTGCAGGCGAACCTGTTCGTCTCGTCGCGCGACGACCGACGATTATACCGAGCAAAAATCATTCTCCTAGAATCGTTCGCGAGGTTGCTATACCGAGGAGACGTAATCGCGGATTACGCGGCTCCAAAAGCAGTCTGGAACGTTCATAGTTGCCCGTTTCGAAGCGGATGTACTCGGCGAATGAAGATTTTCGCGTCTCGGCTGAAGACCACGGTTGCCTTCGTACCGTATACGCCACGATAAAGGAACTAGTCTATTTCCCTTTGTGGTCGGAAACTCGCGAACCGAATAAAGGGAATCTACGCGATCTCGCTTTGCCTCTGCGTTCCTCTCTCGTCCTTTCTTTTTGCCAGGTTACATCGTCGACGAGACCATCGTCGAATGGTTCGGAGCTCGATAAACCGGCAGACTGCACCGAGAATTAACCAGAGAGCATCTTTTGCCTCGACTCCGTCGACCACGGATGCGGTTTATTTCGTATCCCCGAGAGGGAAACTTCGTTTCGTTAACCTGTATACATTTTCGCTAGATTTTTCCGCTCAGAGATGCTCTTTCGCGCAGAATGCCG
>NW_016909955.1:288438-294734 GCF_001483705.2 Eufriesea mexicana
AATGCCGAGGGAAGAACGTTAACGACGTTGCTCTCTCGTTCGACACCGCGAATAGCAAACTTTACCGCGGATCGCCGTAAAAACGAGACTATTACGGCGAAAGTAGGATAGGCATAGATGTCGGGTTTCTCGATTATGCCGAGCTGGATAGCTGACAAACTGTTACGAGTCACCCCGGACGATCCGGGACGCTCTGTTCGGGAAGCTATCGGAAAATCGCGACATGGGGATCAGCTGCGAGTTGCGACGTACGATATGAACGAAGCTACGTAGCAGGAAATTAGATTCGTCGCCGTGGACAGACACACTGATAGCGTTCATTCTTCCCCGTGATAACGAGAAACGAGGTCAATTGACTTACATCGTTGACGCCGCGAGATCACCGTTGGTTTAGGGTCTACGGCATTAGGCAACCGAGCGATTCTTCTAATGCCTCGGCCACTATCAGCTCCACGATTGTTTCCTCGTTCCCGATTTCCGCGCGTACATTCCGCCTCTCTTCCACTCTTTCGACCTGCTGGAATTAACGAGCAAAACGACTTTGCGCTCGTTCGATTCCGCTCGAGCAACCCGAGTCCGCGACTCCTCTTTCTCGATTGCCATTCGAAACGATCGCTCCTGTTACAAATGAACCAGACCAAACCGTTCCCATCGCCGATCTCCCATCGTACGTGTCCTTTTTTCCCATTCCGCTTCCCGAATTTTCCTCCCGTTTGCTCTGCACCAGTACGCAAACACTGCGTAATAGATACAACCCGCCTTCATTTATCTTTTCCCACGAGCAACTCGCGAGTCAACGAATCCCGTTCCACGATCGTCGATCGATCGATCCGTCGATCGTTCCAGAGTGCTCCGTAACGCGGAGAGGAGGAATCGGTGAACCGTCTACAGTGTTTGAGCACCGCGCTATTTATTTATCCTCCCTGTCTATGCTAATGTTTCCGAACTGGCGGCAAACAGCAAGGAAACGTGCACACGCGTGCAAGTAGTTCTCTCTCACCGGCGGAACATCGGTCAAACTTTGCTCCTCGCTTCTATTGCCCGTGTTTACCCTCAGCGGCGCGTATCGTTCCGCTCGACGAGACGCGGCGGAATCGCGTGTAGCGTCGAATTCGCCGCAGCTGGGAACGCGATGTCCCCGTGTGTTGTTGCACGCGGATCTTTCGATCATCCCGTTTTCCCATGTTCCAACCGTTCCGCGGCTTCCGCACCGCCACTTTTTCCCAACGAAACCGCGTTTGGCTGCGAATCGTGCAGGTTCCAGCGCCCCGCTTCAGGCGCCAGACGATATTTTCGTCGGTTTTAATCGGCAACCGTCTTTCGATCTACCTCGCGTCAAAAATACAACGGAGACGCTCTGTTTATTTCGTTTTCCACGCATCTCGCGTTAAGAGGATTCATCGGTTTAAAAATAACCGGGTACAAAACACTTCGGCGGAACATCTGCTTTGACGCGGGCACGAGGCGAGAACCGGGCCCGTGTTCGGGACGAGGTCCCTTAACGGATGCTGCGACGCGTCGCGTCCCGACGGAAGCGTGACCAAGAATGGGATGATATCCTGGACGTTGCGGAGGAAATTGCACCCGCTCGGCAGCGATCGAGCGCACCGCGGGTGGGTCACGGTTAACGACGCTATCCCGGATTTCGTATTCGCGCAGCGACGCGACATTTGCATCGAAATTGTTGCGGCATTCGACGCCGGTGGCGCGAGCGCGAACACGCGTGGCCGCCGCTAATTACCCGTCGATTTCTAATTTCCCCGCGAGCAAACACGCGAAATCACCGTGGCGGAATAATTCGCGCGAAATCTCGCGGCGGCGAGCGCGTCCTCGCGCGTGTATTGCGTGTTTTTTGCGACGTGAAAGTGGCGCGAACGAAGCGTGGAATCTCGGTGCACTGGATGTCGGAAAAGGATCACGAGGCGTCGAGAAACGCTACTTACGTTCTCTTTGGTCGAAGAGATCTGACGTCTGCTCCTGCCGTGATAGACCCGCGGTCTAACCAACGCGTGCCTGCTGAAATCTGGGGATGGTCCTGCAACAGAGAGTCGACCAAGGGAAATCGTTAGAGGAATATTCTCTAGCCTTTGTCCGTGATTCACGCCTGTTTTCAACGAGCGGCCTTCGTTCGAGAGAGAAAATCGATTGGCGCGTGAGAGCTGAGGGCCTTGGTTCGCTGGCAAGAATCCCGCGGGGACGTTCTTGTCCCCGAAAATTCGGCCGCGGGAAACGCGGCGTCCGAGAAACAGTGGGCCACGTTTCCCGTGCTCTCGCGCGCCTCGATGCTAATTACATCGAGAGACAGAGACAAAGGTGGAGTGGGAGAGGTCCTTGACATCGGGGCGAACAATGAGCAAGCTCGCTGCCTCTAGGGCCACTCTAGTCCAATTTCCAACAAACGCGACCAACTTTGCTTCCGTTTTCCCCGACTATCGACCGCTTCACCTCGTCCATCGTTTCATTCCGCGCGATCCGCGTTGGCTACGAATGAAACGGCGCGTATTCTCCGTCGCGACGCCTTCCACCCGTAAATATACTCGCGACTTTGACCGCCGCCGCGATGTCCGACGACGGACTTCCCCTTTGAACGGAAGCTCGTGCCTCGCGTGAGGAATCGCGGACTAAAAATACCTTTGGGAAGCATCGATTAGGGGAACCGTGTTCTGGCGCCAAGTATTCGGCCTTGATCGAGTCCACCGGCAACCGATTCCTCTCCATCGGGCCCAGACTTCTCCTCGAGGGTCGCGAAAATTTGCGTTTCAAAGCGGACCACGCTGCGTTGGAAACAGGACAGGGCTTGGGCTCGTCGCTCGAGTGCCGGAGCTGGAGCGTGGGTCGTTTTAGCGTAGGTCTCGAATAAACCGTAATTATCGTTTAATTCTTTCGCCGGTTTCACGCTTCGCGCTGTCCGCTCTGCTCGCGACACGGATGAAACGTCGAGGAAGAGAACCGCGGTCGCGTTTCCTGCTCGAGAAGTTTTATTTGTCGATCGAGGGATACGAGTCCAGCTGGTTTTTGCGACGTCGAAATATGGCTCGCGACGGGAATCCTCGAGGAACACGGAGAACTCTTCGGCGAATCTCGGCGCGCGCAAATAACTCGCGTTTCTTCGCCCGACAAAGTTTCCTCGTCGGATGGTCGGAGCTCACCGAGGAATTCGGTTAGCTCGGATTTAACCGAGCAGTCGTAATTTGCATCCCTGGCCGGGGGCTGGTCGAATTACCCGTCGATCCAAGAAATTCCGCGCGGGTATCGCGGAAGCGGAGCGAGCTCTCTTTTTAACCGCGGTTTGCCGAGATTAAATATTTCGAGACGGCTGAATGGCTAGCCCAATAGACCCGTAGATCGTGCCACTTCTTCTCGAGGTCAATTAAAACGGAAGGTGCTCGGAGACGCGATCAAAGCACGCGATCGATGTAACGAGGTCCTGCGAAGGTTGAGACATCGAGAAAGAATCGAGACATTGATCGAGAAAGAACTGGGTCATCGTGGAATTTTGATTGGCCGCTCGTACCGGCGAGACGACGATGCCGCGAACGGAACCGCCGAAACGCGAACGCACATGTGCGCCGTTTATGGGAACGAGATTGACGTCAAGGGTGACCAAGGGAAAAAACGGTGTCCCGCAAAAAGATGGGCCAAATGTACGCGCGAACCGGGTCCTCTCCTCTTCGATGGACCGAACCGGCCAACTTTATCCCTTGACGCAAACGATGCTCCAAGAACTTACAACTTTTCTCCCTTTTTTTCAATTTCTCCGTTCGCTCGTTGCCTGCCCGTGATCCCGGAGACGACCTCTTCTGCGAACGGAAGTCGACGAGCAGCGTTTCGCCCGAAAAGTCCGCGCGGCGCTGGCGATTAATAATCGAGCGCGAGAGAAATTCCGCAAACCGGTCAAACAGCGTGTAATAAACGTTTTCGCGTTGGCGATAATTACATCGCGCGCTCGTTCGACGAATTAGCCGCATCGCGTCGTTTCGTTCGCCAACGTTCCCGTAACGCATAGGTTCGTGACGAATATTAAATTCCGCTGGCACCGTTGTGCCACGGATGCTTCGTGCCTGCGCTGGTCCCTGCGGCTGTAATTAAATTCAAATAACTCGGATCCGCGAGCCATAATGCGGGTCGAAAATCATCGTGGCCGAGAGCCATCCGGGCCGAAAGCTCGGTCGCTGGCGCGTGCGTTGCGGCCGCAGCCTCTAGCCGAATCGTCCGTTCGTTTTCCGGGCTGACGTAAATCGCCGTAATTTCGTTACGTTTCGATCGCGATCGGTCCCTCTACCTACTTTCGCGATTACGTTCTCCTTCCGTTCGCGTAACGCGCGTTCGCTGTATCGCCGATCCGATCCGAAAACGCGGTTAATTCGACTCGGTATAATTGGGTCGGCGCGACGCAAGTCCAGGCCACAATTACCCCCCGATTGTCTAACGGGTTTAAAGCTGATACAGTCGGCCGTTACGGCATGCGATTCGTCGTTAATTTCCTGTTGGCGTTTCAACGGGAAATCAAAACCGGTTACGACGTTACCGTGGCCGAATCGCGCGAATTCTGACCAGCCGATAATCGTGCGGGATGAATCATCCAGCCATTTCTGCGCCAGAGGCTCTTCCCTCTGCAGCTTCCAACGTGTTCCCTAGCCTGTGTTCTCCGTTCTCTGCGAGCATACCCCGCGATAAGGTCACCGGTAAACGGATACTCTTCTTGCTGTAAAACAGCCATAACGCGGCCGGCAACGAGCAGCAACTCGGTCGCCAAAGATATTCGTGTCAGCGCGAACGCGGCGTTACGCTGCGTCATTACTCCACGTCCTCCAACGAAATTCGGGTTAATGACGGAGGTCTAGTGCGAGTAAAACGAATAAAATATCTTCCAGTCACTCGGAGTGCATTCGCGAGTCGACTAATTTCCTCCACGCGTGAGGTCGACGATCGCTGCGTAAAAAGGTGGACAAAATCGCGATAGCGGCCGCAAAGATGGCGTCGACGGACGACGAGGACGAGGACGAGGACGGGGTCGACGGCGACGGGGAACGAAGTAGAGAGGAAAACGGTGTTCTCTCGGAACGACGCGAAGCCGAGCCGAGAAGAAAGTTTGAGAGACGCTGTCGGTGTTAACGATGTCCGTCGTAAAACGCGGCGGTGGACGCGAGCGTCGAGAGGAGGAGGCGTCGAGGACGAGGGAATTAGCGACGGTCAATTAGGTCGTCGTTAATTCGGTGTACGGCGCGCATACGTGCGTGCCGTCGAGGCATATGCGAAGGCGGATCTGCATTTCGCGTGTTCCCATGCCGGTTATTCCGATTTCACATGTGTCCCGTGACATCGGGCAAACCCGTTGCCGAGGCACACCCCTCGTCAGCCTGAGAAGATTCCCCTGAATTCGTCGATCGGCTCCGTCCGATCGCCCCTCTGTCGTCCAATTACCATCGACTTCGTTATCGGCTAATTACGCCCGGAAAGTCGAACGGCTTCGAGCATGGTGGATGCAAACGTCGAACCGTGTTTGTCTGGCGTGACGGAATTCAAAAATTTTCCAAATCGCTTCGCGTCGAGCTGGACGAAACCCAGACCCCTATGGATAATGACAGCACTGCTCGGTGTATGGTGTATCAACGCGTATGACGTGTCCACGCTTTCACATCGGCAACAACGTAGCGAGATTCTACCACGCTTAAACGGTACCCCCATCCGAGGATTTCTGCTTTACGCGTTTCTCTTCGGCGCCGAGGATTTTCCACGTTCGTTTCTTCCATCTTTGGGGCTTTTGTTCGGTGTCCTCGGGCATGAAAAACACCCGCGAGTGGTAACCATCTTTCCACGAACGTCCGAAGAACGATCTTCCACTCGGAGTAGCATCTGGAGTATCCTTGACTAGCTTCGGAGCATGTTCGTAGTCGACTCTTTTGAACGAGGTAGCGGAATTAGCGCGGTGTTTGCGATCTTCGTCAATTAGGAACTCGTCATAAGCGTCATAAGCGAATGTTCCGCCGATAAATCGATCAGACGTCGAAGCGAACCTCGCACCTCGACGTTCCACTTCCGTTGCAACGGTTTCGTCGCTGAATCGTAATTCCGACGAAAGAATCGGAATTCGCGATGGTTTCGATTCGCGCCGTTTGTTTCCTCGTGAAAAGCGAGTTACATCGACCGAACGAAATATCGAATATCGTTGGTGGACCGATTTCACTCGCGGATTTGGTCATGAAACTGCCGATATCGATACGTTCCCGTGCATTTTTCCTCTTTCTTTTTTTTTTCTTTTTTTTTTTTTTTCTTTTTTCTCCTTTCCAGGGGAA
>NW_016909955.1:294898-308810 GCF_001483705.2 Eufriesea mexicana
GAAGAGCGTTTCCAGGGGGCCAGGGAACATTATACCGACGGCACTCCCGCAGCTAGACGCTTTCGAATTAATTGCAACGTGAATGAACGAAGTCGGGCTTAGTGAATGGACCAATCAGAGCTCCATTTCTGCACTGCTTCGCCGATCCCCGTCTGCGCTCGTTAGTCAATTAAACTTCGTAATTATAGCTCGTACTAGGAGGTTCAGTGGGGCCGATGAAGGCATCTGACGCATGACTCACGACAACGGATGTTATAAACTGCGCGATATTTCACGTGCGTAAATATCGAACGTTAATGGCAACCGCTTTTTGCATATGCATATTCGTCCGATTGGTTTTCTCTAGATGAGTCAAAATTAAATCCGTATCCGCCAGTCGGCTCGTTGTTTGCGTCTGCCGATATCAAACGCGATAAGAGGATACTGTCTCGCGCTAAATCCAGCGTGTCTGCTTTTCACGATAGCGGCCGTCTCGCTCGTTTCATGGATTTATTGACACTAATTATCGGAGCACGGACACCAGGGAGAAACTTAATTATCGCACGCACCTTTTTCTCGATACACCGAAACCTGTTCTCTCGTTGAGAGGCGAGTTTCTGGCTGGCTTCGCGCATCGAATTTCACGATTCTTTGCCTCGCTTCGAGCGGGTCCAAGCCGTTTTCCGGGGACGAATCAGCCGCATTCATCGGATTAATTTGCGCTCGAGCAACGCGGGCATGAAATCGATTTATCGTCGGACCTATTCTCCCTTATCGACCTCTCTCTGCACCGACGTTCACCTTCGGCCCAGCGCATCTTTTCCGCTGCCGCAGACTCCTCTCGCGCTCGCTCGCCGATAGAATTTCAATGGCTTCCTTTTCCCTTTTCTTTCCTTTTCTTTTCTTTCTAATTTCCAATTTTTCTCGCCGATTGCTTCATTAATTCTCCCTGCGGCCACCCAGACAGCAGCGAGCTTCGAAATCGTTTTCGTTGCGAAAAAGCTGCTGCTCCTTCAACGACGCTCCATGTCTCGCATTTTTCGCGAGGCTTTCTTCTCGCTGAAACGTCCACGAAGCCGGCAGCGACGTTCATTCCGGCCGGAAGATCTCTGTGCGAGAGCTTTCGATTCCTTCTATGGTTTCCACCCCCTTCCGAGCCGCGGATTACACGCTCGAGTGGATGCAAGAGTATAGAGGATTCGAAAGCGCAACATTTACGCACGCCCCCGATCGCTCCGACTGCATTTCAATTTTTTCCCCTCTATTCGCCGAGCGGTGTATCGATTCGGCTCTGTCCGTGGAAAATTTCGCGTCTGATCTTCGGACGAGGGTGGAAAGTGCGGGAGAAAAAGAGAGGTAGAAACATGGAATAATTCGTTGTTCCTCCGCGTATCGCATCCACCGGTGTCGCTCGTAAACCGATTCCTTTCTCCCCTTTTAACTTTTCCGTCCTATTCCATCGGTGAAATTGCAGCCCCGGGCAGCTGTGCGAAAAGAGTCGGTTCGACCCGACGATAGAGTTTGCGTGGTTATAAATCCCGCGTGGTCGCCGAGATTAATCGGTCGTTCGCTAGATCGGATTTACTCGAGCTTCGAGGGACGCACGGGTCGGTGGAGAACGGAAAACTCGACGAAACCGACGAGCCCTGTGGAACCGTTTGCGGTGTCGGGGGAGGAAAGGCCGGGAAATTCGCGGGAATCGCGGAGGATCGAGGAGAGCGAAGAGCGACCAGCATCGATCAGCCAGGTGAGCCTGTGGTGGTCTTCCGAGTGGATTCGCGTCGAAGAGATAGGTCGGGCGAATAAATTCCTGTCGTTGGGGGAGAAAACCGGGAGACGGTCGTCTGCGGCGCGTCCAATCGACCAGGGTGTGGAGTTCGTCAACGAGGCCCGGGTTAATTGCCGTAAATAGACGGCAAGTGGTACTTTCGCGTCTCGGGATTAACCGTTGCTCAAACCTTTCCCTCTTTCCACCTCGTCTCTTCCTTCTGCGACCTCGCCGTCGCGCTCTGGCTTCGAGGAAATCGTACGTTTATCTCTCGACGATTCCGATGCGCGCGGACCGCGAGCGTTCTCGTCCAGACTCGTCCTCGACGACTCGCGACGTGATATCGATAGTGGTTATCGGTAACCTTGTTCGAGAGGAACGCTTCTCGCGGGTTGATACACGGTTCGCGACGCGGTGCTCCGTGGAATATTTACGAAACGGCGCGGAATCGGGTCGTACGCGGGCAGCGATCTTTCCACGAGTCGTCGACAGCCTGCTCGCTCCGGCAAAGCCGAGCCGAGGTTGCGTCGATATTTCTGATGCTCGACGAGAGCAAGGCAGACGCGGTGTTTTCCGATTCCAGAAATAACGTCGCGTTTCCCTTCCCTACTCCGGTGCTCCCCTTTGCCTCCTTTTCTTCCTATTTTTCTTCCTCGTTTTCCCTTTATTTCCGTCCCGGTTTCTGCTTCCCGTTAATTCTCACTTTCTACCCGGCGCGCTGCAGCGGCGCGCGTCAACGAAAGCGGATTTCTTAATGAGACGAACGAGATAATAAGGAAAGCCGTCTGGAGACGCGCAGTCGGCTCTGCGTAAAGTACACGCGCTCGCTTGCATCGGCGAGGATTCCGCTCTTCGATCGGTCGCGTGTCGATCGACCTGGGTCTATCGTCTGGATGAAAATTCTCTGGGATATACGGAGATCAACAGCCACGACTAATTATTTTCGCTCTCGCCGGGACGCGGCCCCTTCGGCCATCTCCTCTGGCCGGTCCATCCCGTTTTCGCGAGGAGACTAAACGTAAACCGAACCCGGGAACAGGGAATTCAAGTTCGGAAAGAGCACGCGTCCGGGAAAAGCGTGGGTAGGCATTGGCATTATCTTCTTCTCGTCTACCATATCTGCTTCACCTCGGATAACGTATCTTCGTTATTACCGCGTCCGTTTGTGTGTCGACCGCAAGACACTTCCGGTCCGGCAGCGTCGTTTCGTTCGAATTAATACAATAGGAAAAGCGAAGAAAGAGGAAGCGGAAAAACCTCTTCTCGCCTAAAACAACTGCCACAGGGAAGCGGAGAACTCGAAGGTGTTGCGCGATCGCGAGTGACCCGGGATGATTAATCGAGATGGTAATTAGACGTCGTTAAGACACCAGACGGATAGGCGACGAGGGAGCAGGAAAGTTTCGAGGATGTGGCCAGCGGCCATTAACGGGGTAAGAACGGACGGAGAGAGCGATGCCTTCGTTGGAATATCGGACTTTCGATAACGAAAGGATGCTCCGAGTTTTCGTAATTATTTTCCATTTTGACGGTATCGGTGGCGGCTAAAGGCGATTTCCACGACGGGTTGGCCGGCGAGGAGTATCGACCAGGAAGGACCCTGGCTGGATGGAAAGCGGAAACGAAGCAGCTATACTTATTTAAAAATACTACTTGCGAACGGACCTTGTAACGCCAGCGACGTTACACTTCTGCGTTGCCGGTATCTATTTTCCCGTGCAGTGCCCTCCTTACATTTCGCTATTTTTATATTACAAAGGGTATTAGCCGCATATATAAATAAATGAATAAGCAATTTTATAATGGAATCGGAGGTGGAATAATATTACGTTTTAATTACCGGCGCAGCGACGCGTGTTTCAAACCGCGGAACAGCCCGTGATCTCCGTGCTCGGTTAAACAACGAATGGTATACACGATTGATAACACGGACGGAACACGAGTCGTAATTTCTTCGTCGAATGTGGACGCGCGGGAGAGAAATAATTAATTTATACAGGTAAGCAAAGGTGAAAGGAGGGGGATGGAAAGAGAGCCGCGAGCGACGAGGGGATAAAAATAAAGGGGCCGCGGAAAAGGTTAGGACGTTAAGGTTAGGACGTCGTTTCGGAGATTAAGAAACAGTTGGCGGAGGAGGCGAGGAAAGGGTAAAAAGGGTAATTAGGAAAAACGAAGGGAAAGGCTGCTGCTGGAAGGAGAGTGCTGCAGGATTCTCGAAAGAGCTCTTATGCGTTCAGGACGCGTAGTAGGCGAGAGCGGGGCGATGACACACGCCCAATATAAAACGCGCTGGTGTACGTGCGAGCACGCACTTTCACGCACACCTACGCAATCACCACGAGCCGCACAGCCGGGATCCCTCCGTTTCGCTCCCTCTTTCTTTCGTCTCCGGTCCGACTCTCTTTTTCTACGTGTCGATGCACGCAGTGCGTTACACTTCGTGGAAGCTCGAGGTTACCGAATGGGGACTGGCCCCAACGGCGCCGCCGACAATTTTCGGCATCCGAATCGGCCGGAACGCCGCGAGTATCGATCTCTCTCTCTCTCTCTCTTTGCGCCACTCCGCCTCCTATTCCTCCAAAACCACCCGTTTTCCTGCCAGGCCTGGTTACGCGCCACTTTCTCCCTTCCTCCTTTCCTTCCGCTTCTCCCGCAGGAGTCGAGAGAGCAACGTTCTGTATCGACGTCGGGAAAATCGCGAGGAACGAAGCGGAAGCGTATCGAAAGCGACGTGCAACGATCCAACGAAAGAGCAAAAGTCTCCGCTTCCAACCGTGAATCACGATCAATTACGCGCGAGTTATCGGATGCGGGCCACCTCCGGGCCCCTGGCTAAACTGCTAATAGGTGTAAAGACGACGATCCTGAAACTTCCGTGACACGGGTTAAACGCGAATCTCTATACAGCGGCAGTTGATATTTATCGCGACGAGTAGGAAAGTATCGGGACAGTTCTCCGGAGCAAGTGTCGTTCGTGAAACTTTCCCTTCAACTTGTCGGCAGAACGAGTATTTTCGAGCTCTCGTGGAGAATCGAGGCACGATGTCCACTCCCTCGCGAAACTTTCCGTATCCACGAGTATCGATCTGTGAAAGACGGTCGCGAGGGACAAAAGTGACTCATGCCGTATAATTTCCACGCCGATCATCCAGCGTCTCTTTGCGTCCGGTTAATTAAACCACCACCCCGCTGTGCACGTTTCACCGAATACCGCTGGACGCGTGCAGAACGTAGAGGGAGGAATAAAGTTTCTCGTTATTCCGATTTAATTAACGTTCCGAGAAATTTAGAGGAGAACGGTGGACCATTCGCAATGACCAGCTGAATTTTCCCCGAATTCTCGGCCAATTCGGGTCGGTCTTTTTTTCGTAGGAATCGTCGCGAAAGGAATCCGGAAGCGTTTCCATTAGATGCACGTTCCGCCGCGAACGGGATTTTTCAGCACGTACGCCCGACACGTGATCCGAAAGTTCCTCGACCGATCGACCGATCGACCGATATTGAAAACGTGCGACCGAGGTTAAAAAGATTGCTCCGAGCTTGGAAATTCCACGGAGCCCGAACCCTCGCGAAGTGCCCAGACCGAGGAATCGCGAGACAGTCGTCCTAGAAATCAGGAACGACGACGTATCGCTTTAAACAGCGCGCTGCAAGAATTAAGGCCGATCGTCTGGTTCGCCGACAATTTCGCGATTAAATTCCTTCGCCGACGACGAAAGTCTCCGCGTCTCGGAGACAGCCGAAATGCACCGGGAAAATTGCACGAGTGCTCGGGAGAGGAGGTCTCCGCGACGCCGGAACGTCCGCTCGAAAGCGATAATTAACGCGAGTCGTCGCGACGCGTTATTTGCATGTTAATCAACGAAACTGCCGAGTTTTCCAGCGAGAACTCCGCGCGTCCGCGAGACACTGTCGCGACCCTACGAGCCCGCTTATTTACAACGACTTTAATTAAACCGCGCTCTCCTCGCCAGTGTCCCTTAATGACGTCGCGGCGCGTAATTACGCCGATTCCCGCCACGCACACTGGCCGCTCGTTCGCCGGCGTGCCTCGCGACGTTTACGCGACAATGGCGTAAGCGATGGACTAGGTTAACCGGATTTCCAGGTTAACCTATGGTTCGCACCGCCACGCCGAGATTTTTCCGACTAGCGCAGAGACAATGCTCGCGACGACGCTCGAGTTCCTTTGTCCGGACAGGTGTCCCTTCGACCACTTTGTTCGAAGCGGGGCTCATGGACCGCGACCACTCCAAGGGGTCCGAGAAGTATGCTCGTGCTTGGCAAGCGACGGGCCATTCTTCGCCGGCCCAGCTTTCCACCTTTTTCCAATTTGTCCGATCGACCGGTCGGCTTATACATAATGTATCCCGCGGTTCCTCCTTAGACGCGCTTCCTGCTGGCCACGTGGTCGGTTTCCAAGATTCGGGAGGACGACGTCGCCATTCGGTCCGCCAACATCCGATCACGTTCGTACGCGTGAACATATATACATATATACACCACGCAGGTATGCGTAACCGTGTCTGCCCGTGGCTAGGTGTGTTCCTTTTCACCTTCGTGACTCGATGGAACGGGTCGACGGAACGGGTCGATGCAAGGCACGATACCGTTGACCCCGGATTACGCTCCTTTTTTTTATCCACGGTCTTGTTCCCGCCGGAAGTAATATCTCGTTGGAACGCGTTCAACCGGCGAGCCTCGCCCGCGACAACCGCGGACTCGCGTTGGGAAATCGCGCGGAAAGTATCGGTTCGCGGGGGGACGAGGATCGGCGAGGTTAACGGGAAGTTGCAGCAACGAGCGAGCAAGGGGTCAAGCAAAGCACCCTCGCGACGCGAGTAAGGCGAACAGATAAGCCGTGCTCGACGTCGGTCGACCAAGAAACGCGAAGCCCTTCGACTCGCGACGTCTTCCTCGTGTTCGTTACGACGACGATTATCGGATACGACGCGATCCCAGCGTATCTTCGCCTCCTCTTTCGATATTCGCGCGATTACGAATTCTAGTACCAGCGAAGCGTCTTCGATATCGCCATCGCGGCGAAAGCGTCGAGTTCCCTCGACTTAATCCCATAACCCGAGAGAGAGAGAGAAAGAGAAAGAGAGAGAGAGAGAGAGGGGGAGAGAGAGGATGTAAGAAGTAACGACGGTAACGCCAGGCGAGCGTGTTCGAGCAATTGTCGTTACCATCAGGCGAGAACAATTCCCCGTGCCTTTTACTCCGCGTTCCGAGCTTCTAACAGGCGTTCTCTCGCGGACTATCCGCGAGTCACGCGCGTGACGCGTCGATGCTCTCCACTCCGCTCCGCTCGTAACGTTTACTCTCGTTTTATTGCGATCGTGTACCGTTAGAAGGAGCGCGTGGAATCGATGTCGCTGGCAGACTTAACCCTCGACCAGTCCTCGACCACTACTCGCTCTACCTCTCGTTCCAAGACGCGAGCCTCTGTATTACCGGAACAACAAACCGTGCGCCGGCTGCGTGCACATCCAGTCAACGATGGAAAGTCGATAAAACGTCGGCGAAGCCAACGAACCTGGCACGTGAGTCATCGTCGTCTCGCACCTAAACCGAGCAGCACCGAGTTAAATCGACCGCTCGTAGCCCCACGTCCGGTAGGCTTTGACCGGTCGTTTGCCTGAAATTCGGCCGTGTGTCGTAAACCTCGCGACGTATAAATAAACGTCGCTTATCGGACGATCTGGTCGTCGTACCGCTCGCTCGATCGTTGGGCGGAGGAGAGATTAATAGGATCGGTACTCCAGAGGAAAGGTGAACTCCGTGCAGGTATACCGGCGAGGACGAAGCTCTCGTGCGTTTTCAACAAAGCCAGGAACGCCGAGTAACGGGGGTTTATTTCGAATGGGAGGAAACGGTAGTAACGGGTGCTGCGAACGATGGAACGGGTTGAAAAAGGAAAGGATCCGCGATAGGGAAAAAGTTTAACGGTTCGGCTCGTCCTTTTTCCATTAGATTCATCGTGGCGTTGTTAATTTCGAGTAAATTGGCCCGCTTTTGTCAGCGAGTATCGCGAAACACCGGCCATCCTCCCGCGGTTCTCGGAACAACGGAACTTTCATTTCCGAAAGCACGAAAAAGCGGCGGAGTTTAATCGAGAAACGAGATTAACGAGCGATCTCTCTCGATCGTGGCTTTTACAACGGTCCAAACGATCGTTCGGACTCGTCGGATTATTTTTCGGATTTCGTTAAACGAGAGTTCGTTCTTTCTGCCCGCGGGGGGAAAAAAGAGAGAGAAATAGACTCGCCACGCGATTTTAGTCCGAAGAAAAAGCCAACTCCCCTGCGCTTTCGTTCCTCTGCTTTACGCAAAAGCTACGACCACCTTTTTCCTATTATTTCAGCCGGTTAGAGTGTGTCCGGACTAGATAGCGGAGAGCAGAAATCCCGGAAAAACGAACCAGCGCGCATCTGCTTTTTACGATAACAGCACGAAATGGGAAAAAACGAGAGTAACGTGATGTTGCAAAACGGCACGAGCTTCCGGGACATACGGACCACTCGGAGAGCTACCGTCGATTTCGCAGCGTCGTCGTCGTCGTCGTCGTCGTCGTCGACGTCGTCGTCGACGTCGTTGTTATAAACGAGAACGAACTCTCGTTCCTCGGCGGATCCATGCAGGCGAGCGATTAATAAAACGACTAAACCGTGAAACGAACGAAACGGAGAGAATAATCCGGCGTAGGAAAAATGTGTAACGTCGAAAGGGAGAAGCGATTCAATTATCGTTACAGTCCTTCAGATTTGTAGCGCGATAAACGATAACAGGCCCCGTTCGATTTCGTTCAACGGGCAATCGCAATGAATTTCGCGATTTAACCGACGAGCACCGCCGTTTCGACGAATGGAAATACAAAGCTCGCGACTCCCTTTTCGCTTGCCTTAAAATTCGGGCAAATTGAAAGCGACTCTCGGAGAGAAGCTTGGCAAAGTCTGCCTCCGACAACCGTTCCAGACGTTGCGATTAATAATAATCTTCCTTTCCACTTCCTTCTCCTCCTTTTCTCCTCCTTTTCTCCGCCGCTTACTCTCGCAGTCCGTACTTTTTCCCCATCGTGGAAATGCCGTAGCTAGGTCTGCAGGAGTACGACGTTTCGATTGCTAACCGGCCGTGCTGTAGATCGCGATGAATAGCAAAATATGTTCTAGATGGTAACGTGTTCCACGGCGCAGTGGAGTTTGCACTTTACGAAGTAACGTCGCAATGCGTCACGAGATTAACTCGGATTCGCCTCGACCATAAAAATTACCGGTGATGGAAGCTAACCGTCAGCTCGAGAGAAGAACCAGCTCGTTATTTCTCGTTCGTTTCCACTTAATCAGCCACTCCGTTCCTCTCGTCCACCGAAATCTCGCAATCGCGTTACAACTCGCGCGTGATCCGTCGACACGCGAGCAAAGAGGGCAAACCGCGTTGCTCGTAAAATTTTTACGATAACGTCGATGGAAAAAGAGAGCGAGGGAGAGAGATAAATCGGATTTATACGCGTGTCAGGTCAAACGAACGACGATGGTTATTAGGCTCCCAGAAAAATGACCTAATTCGTCCAGCTGTCGGATGTTGAACAGCCCTGCTACAGACGCTGATACGTTTCGCGATGCAGACATCGATGCGACCGATGGGTTTAAGCGACTTACGAATGATTAAGCGCTTTAGACTCGTGCCAGTAAGATAAGTAGGAACAATGAAAAATTCCTGTCTCTGGGTTTCAAAGGAACAGCCGGTTGAGAACCATTCTTCTGAATGCGCGGGACGACCAAGATCGGCAGATGGGCCTCGAATGACCGATCCTCGGCGAGGGATGCAGGTAAGCCGAACGATTGAACCGAGACGGAGGAGGCCAGGTGCAGATCCGTCTACCTGGAGGGTAGTTTTCGCGAAACGCGACAAAACGTTGCAAGAGCGATGGACAAAAGTCGACCGAGTTGGAACGGTCCCAACGCGATCAAAAAATAACGTCACGGGAGCCATTTTACGACAAGAGAAGAAAATCAACTGGTATTAATTCGAGCACGAGCCATCTGATTCCGGAACATCTGTCGTGCCTCCGGGTTCCGCGTAGGCCGCGTTTAAACGGAGTATCGTTCAGCGACCATGGTCTAACGAGGATAAACGATGATCCCGAATTAATAGGGGATTCCGTGGACGTTTTCGGGACGTTAAAGAGTCTATTTTTGGAAGTGCCTGTTTAAACGGAGCCGTCGCGCGTTTATTCGTTCGTGTTCGACGGGAAACGCGGTGAAAATCGTACGAAGATCGCGCAAAACGATGACCGGGAAAGAGAGAGGAACGGATGTTTTCGGTTCAGGAAACATCCTCTAGCCGGTTCAATTTAAAGACGTCCCTGTGATCCATTTTTAGGCGAGCGACCCACAAGGGATACTATGGATGGCTGTCGCGACAGAAGTAACTTGACAGGAGAAACAAACGCGACGATGCTCTAGCAACGGATCCATGAAAACGTTCGCGATGCATCGACCTCCATTCTCGTTCGATGATCCACTTACTATTCTTACGACGGACATTTACCAACGTACGCGCTCGTTTCGCTTATCGTCGAAAACGAACAAAACTGCAGCCAGCTGTTAGCGGAAACGTCGATCCCCGCGTAGCTTTGCATCGTTAGTCGTTGCTAGACACAATAGCGGGGTTCAGAGATCGCGTTCGATCGTTTCCTCGTATAGATCCCTCGATTCGATCGACTGCCATAAACTTGTTCCACGTCGAAGATCGAATTAAACCACGTGACGGCGTACACCGATGGAAGGAAGTAGGGTGGAAAGAGGGTGAGTCTATTCGTGACATTGAATCACGCTCGGATGGCAGATTCGCGGTGGGATGCTTTCTCGAAACGGAAGGAATGCATCCGAGTTGGGAAAGACGTTTTGGTAGCGCGGTTTCCAAGACAGAGTCTAGACTAGCGGTCGCCTCGAGATCGTGATCCATTGTTAAGCCGGGAATAGATTTGGATCTCTCGACGACGCCAGTCTTCCGTTCGGACTCCGCCACGCCCAGCTACATCTTGCGTCTGTGAAAACTAATCGGAAAACCGAGGTATCCCTAGGTTCGACAATCGGGCGAGTATGGCGCCAGGATTACTAAAACTACCACGATCAACCGATGCATAGATACGACGTCGGACGAGGTCGTGCATCGATGACACACGCTTTATCTCGAATCGAAAGCTGGTCAGCGGGAAATCGCGCACGGTCACCTGCGAGGTCTGGGATTTCGAGGCAAGCGTGGAGCATCGTCATCGAGTCGAAGGTGTTTTCCCGGGTTTCCTTTTCGATCGAAGCCGTGACTCGCGTCCCGGTGACGCCGAAATGATTTCCCCCAATCGCGACAGGCGCCGTTTCCTCATCGAGACTTCTTTCTTCTTGCGACACGTAGACGCGCCTCGTCGTGTCATTTCGCGATGTACTCGAGCCGTAAAATGATTCTTCGAGGAAAGAACGTGACCTCTCGCGCGATGATTCACGCAACGTGACGCTTATTGTGCATTTAGTCACGCGTGACGAAAAGAAATGTGGTTGAGGAAGGAAGAGGAATATGTAATTTGGAATCTTTCCGAGAAGTTCTCCAGGTATCGGACGTCCGCGACGGGAAGCAACGCGACCGTAAGTTCCGGGGTAACTATCTCGAAAGGTGAGGACGCGTTGGAATTCTTTGGACAACCTTTCGAGGGTATTTCGAACGTATTAACGGAGCATCGAGGGAAAGCTGAGGCGACCTGAGCGAAATCCTCGCGCAGGAACCACAACCTTTTCGCAAACAAGTGCATCCGACCAGCGGTGCGAGTTTACGAGAACGATAAAGCCGGAATAAAGACAGACTGACGAGTGAAAAGGTTCCTGGAATCTGGTCGATGTTCGGCTCGTAAAGTTTGAACGATGGCTACGAGGATCTCGTAAAGTACAAAGATCGCTCTCACGAGCCAGTTCTCGTTCTCGCTCTCGCGGTGTCCGCTCGAAAACGCGAAGCTTCGTGACACGCGGTAGTGCGCTCTCGTAATGGAAAGATTGTAAAACAAATGGAACAGCGTAGAGAAAAATAGACACTTTTATCAAGGCGACCATAAAACAACAGAGTGGTCGAGAGGAAAAATTTGGCGAGGAATCGGGACGCGATGGCGTCCTATAATTTTCGCGCTCTCGATGGAAAGTCCGTCGTTAATGTCGCGCTCGGCGGATGCAATTTAACGGGTAACGCAGCGATTTGCATAATTGGTCGAGATTGGCCGTGTTCCGGTGGCTTGATCCGATTCGACCGCTGAATCGTTCGTCGAGAAGAAAACTCGCGCGCGAAATGCACCGTTTGCAAACAATCGAGGATAAATTCGAACGCGTCGATCGCGATGCTCGGCAAGGTAATCGCGAGAGAACGCGAGCTCGGGGATCGAGCGGAAACAAGAAGCGGAGCCGAGTCGGATGCTCGCGTCGTTACGCAATGGGATGCAATTATTTAAAATCGCAAAGCGACGAGCATTGCGAAACGCGGCTACGTCCAACGTCGCACTTTGCTAACCTCTTTCTTACCTCTCGTCTCCCTTCAACTTTGAAACACGGAATATGCTCGCGCTGTATCGCCAAAGTCGAAATTCTCGGTGCTTTCGCGGAACAGGACGACGTCGACTTGTCGGAAAGAGAAGATTAACGACCGCATTCGCCTGCTAAGAAAACGCAATTTTACGTTCCTCGCGATTCACGCGCCGAACGTAACAGAAACGTGGAAGAACGAGACGGGGGGGTTCTTAACCTCTCGTTCCTCACGAAACTTCGAAAACGATTCGAGATCCCTATTGTTTAATAACTGCATAAAGCTCACGCTGCATCTTTTCGCGTTTGAGACACGACGACTCGACGCACAAGCTGTCAGTCACGGTTCAAACGACGACCTTTAAACGTTCCGCACGACGAAATTATTCAACATTTCGTGTTATTTCATCTATTTGTACATTCTTTTTCTCTCTTTCCTTCAAAGAGAAAATCGATCACATGATCGGTCGTGCAAAGTCCCGTGTTGACTCATTGCTTTAGCTTCTGGCAAATCAGTTGGCAGGTTGAAAAGCTGAAGGAGGAGGAGGGAACAGACACGGAATAGAAAAACGCGAATACACTGACCACGTGAACGTTGGAACGATAGCAGTTCACTTCGAACGACGATCGTCTGGCAAGCAACAAGTAACAACGAGCGTGAAATAACGGGCTGTCGAAGAACGTGTACGCTTGTCGACGCGAAGAACATCTGTAACGCTACGTGACATCGGCTGGAATCGGTGGAGAGCGACGATTAAGCGGTCGAGTCGTAAACCGAGTCGAAACTCGAAACGAGTCGACGAGTTTGTGAACCGGGCCATTGTCTCCTCGCGCAATTATCCTCGAGGTGGAATTGGAACAGAGGGGTCGTCGGTTTCCTGGGCTTTCATGGGTCTAACCCACGAGTTCGCAAAGCGAGCGCGCTTAATTCGAGAGCATATGGCGGCCGCTGGCACGCGTCGCATAATTTCGTTCCAATGGTCGGCGTGTTTGGAAAGCCTCGACGGAAATAGCCGGCTTCAATGAGAGTCGGAAGTACAATGAACGCCACTCGCTAAGGGGATTCGATGATTGCCGCCTGGCCACGCTGTTGCACCGTGCCCGACACCGGCCCACCAGGTCCCCGAGTCTTCCAGGTCGCGTACGAATAGTTTTCGCGCAATTACGCGCATAAGTTGCACCGACGCTAGCGAAAATGTAAACAGACGCGCGGAAAAACGCGAACAAGCAATGGCGTGGGAAAAGCGAATGCTCGTAAAAGAGGAAACGCGGAGGAATAGGAGTGTGAGCAATCCTGAGTAATCGACGAGTTTCTTTTCATTTGCCAATGGCAAATCGACGTATCGGGACGCGCGATCGGGTCTGTTTGGCTTGCTCTCGCTTAAAATGCGATACGATGTACAACGGGACTGGAATCGGGAAAGGGGTCCTCCTCCTTCTCCTCCTCTTCGTCGGTGGTGTCAACTGCCACGACCTACTGTCCGAAATAACGGTGCAACTTTTCGCGTGTCGGGGCGATGGTCGCGCTTTGGAGGCAACAGGCGACTATCCAATTTTTTTCAAACGCAACTGACCATGATTCCCGTGAACGAGAACGGCAGAG
>NW_016909955.1:308861-360874 GCF_001483705.2 Eufriesea mexicana
AAAGAGTGATAGAAGTTTACGATCGAAAGTAGCATCGTCCTCGACCGTGCACGTTTAAGCATTCGCGTAACTCGTTTTAAATTTCAAATGTGCGTGACGGGGTTACTTCGACGCGTGGAACCGGTCCGTATACGCGCGACCTACCAGCAGCATGGGAGAGAAGCTCGGGAAAAGCAACGAGCGAGCGCGAGAATACCAGCCACGGAGAAAGGGTGAAAGAGTAAACTGATGGTAATTTAAACCGTGATAGTGGCGCCCATATGCCACAGCTGGACTTTTATTTTAGTCTGGTTCGCGCAACGCTCCACCAGCGGAAAGCTTTACGATCGTCTCGCGCGTTACGTATGAAGCGCGTTTTAACGCGACAAGATTAAGAGGAGACAGCTCCTCGCGCCTCGCCTTCCTCCAGGGACCCGGACTCCGTTTTCATTCACGGTCGCCCGTTTCAAAATGAATTCCGACATTGGCGTCACACGCGGCAAAGGAATCTAGGACTGCCCATTACCGGACACTCGAAGGTCGATCGATGAAACTTTCGTTATCCGCGAATCAAGCGGATAGATGGAACGTGACGCGATTGCGGTAGCAGCTGCGGACCTATGCATCATCGATTGTCCGAGCGAATCACGGGGCGAAGAGGTTACGCGATCGAACGTCGAGTTTTCGGGGCTCGAAGACGAAGGAGCGAAGGAAAAGAGACTTTTCGAAGGACAGAAATGGCGGTAATCTGCGGATGTCGCGAACGATGCGTCGGCTGGTACGACTCGCCCACGGCTGGCACGTATCGTTTATAAAACTCTGCCCACACGTGGCACGAGCCTCTTGGTCGCCTCTTGGTCGCCTCTTCGTCGCCTCGATCGTCGTTCTCATTCGGCTTAACGCTCTTGACCCGTTGCTAAGCCCTGCCTTAACGACGGCTTGCCTGTCCTACGCCCGTCCCGCTGCTTTAAATCCTCGTCTAGCAATTGAGATTTCCTACGATCGCGTCGCGATCACCGATTTCCATGCGCCGCGCGTTTAGTTGCCTACGTTTGGTTTCGCCTTTTCCATGCCGCAGCCACTGACGCGCAGGCTGCTCCGATGCAAAGGCAAACGCGCCATTTAAATACAATCGACGTATCCTTTCTTACTAACAACGATTAACGAGACGTCCGTGACGGAAATCGCCGTTTTGTCGCGCGAAATCGCGTATACCCGACTGGGCAATCGCCGCTGCCAGCTGTCGGGCAACTATCGTAAACTTGGCCGGGCAAAAACCGTGGCATTATCGGGAATTCGTGTCAGCTAATTGCGGATGCCGGATACGAAATCGTGCAACGCGAAATACTCTTTGTTCGCGATCCGTTCGGCGGTAAAGTAAGAACCGAACGGACTGGCTTCTTCTTAGCGACGCCACGATCGAGCCATTAGCCCGACCAGCGGGCAAACCTGTTCGTTGAAAAACTCTGGCAAAAGTTTCACTCGCGCAGTCTTTTTCACGGAACGTAGCCTTTCGAGAGGCATCCAACTCGGTAAAAAGCCGAGACGATTTCGGCCGGGACTAATTAATCGGCTTTTCGCCGTTACGGAACATTGATCCTCGAAACGGATTTGCTGAAAAAGGCAGGAGAAAAAGTTGCGCTTCGCTCGGGGCACGAACCGTGCAACTTTCCAGCGGTATTTAAAAGCCTCCGTAGTCGATTGGTGGACTGGGAAACTTTGGCCAATGACCAAGGGTGGTGGAAAAATTGGTAAGACGCGTAAAACGTGGATCTTGGTTGGCGATAGGTAGAAAAGTCGAGCATCCGAATCGGTGTGGTTTCCGTGAAAGCGCGTTTCCTCCTGCGGGCTCTGGAAAGGGTGAAGGGGTGTCGCACCCTCGTCACGGGCGCCGCGACAGTTTTTTCCTTGCCCGACGGTGATCTCGACGCGACGCTGTGTGGCGCGACGCGGCGGCTCGTTTTAACGGCCAGACAATGAAGAAGAATGTAAAGTGGCGCGGTGAGGTTCCATTGCCTTTCTCGCAGCCGCATTGTTGCCCCGTCACAGACGCTCCGGGGAACGTTTAATCAAGACTCGTGCAAATGAAAATCGTCCATCACCCCTGGCCAATGAATCGTCCATGTATTTCGTTCTAACGATCTTTGATTGTTGCTCGACGCGTTGCGACGCGGTGCTTAAACCTCGATGCCTGCACGTTCATGTCGTTGCATCTGCGATTAAACGAACCGTGCAAGGAAGTCGACTACATTTTATCCTTCCAACGTTTCCATCGTCATTGTAATCCCGATTATTTATTCCTCTTTGTCCGATACCGCTGTTTCCGGCATAGGCTGTGGAACACTGCGTAAATTTACGCCGAATAACGCGGAATCGCAGTATCCTTGTATTTTCCACCTCGCAATATCGAATGTCCTGCAGTTAAATTCGTTTTTGCGCAAGAAGATTCATCGACGCATTGTAAAATATTCATTTTCCTCCACGGACACGTCTGATTAATTATTAATGCACGAAGGAGCGCAGCGAGGATTCGTCATTGTTTACCTATTTATTCACGGTTTTCCTATTTATTCAGCATTCGCTGATGCATCGATCATCAATGTCCCTTCGGCGGTGAATCCTCTTCTCTCGCGGAAGCGAATAAACGAATTATTCATCGGTTGCAAACATTCAGAGACCTATTACCACCGAGTTTCGATAATATCCGCAGTCTACCACGGGTTAACGTCGTTCAGTCGATACATCGATAATCGAAGTAATCGCGCGTGAATATTTTTCACGCGTTCGTAAGCTAAGAATCGCGGTGTCGCGTTGGGATAATCTCGAGCATGCATCCTTTGAAGATTCAAATACCGAGTGTGGTACTCTTCTTCGGTGAACCATGACCCGGTCGAGATACGCACGGTTTCGCAAATCGCTGTCCATTCCAGTTGCAGACTCGTTCACGGTTCACCGCCATTTTGCAAATTACGTCGCACGTGTCCGCTTATAACGAGAATGGTTCGATAAAACAGCAGCCGATCGCTTCTGTCATTTACGTGATCGCTTTTTCTTTGAGTCTCGAGAACACGTGCGCCAGAAAGAGGTTTCCCGATATAACGGACAGACGTGTCCATGCTTTACAGTTAGACATACCGACGCTGAGTTTTATGCCGCGTTAATCATCGCCGACGATTAAGTCCGATACGCGTAAACCGGTACGGATTTAGCAGGAAACGCACGATCGGCATACGAAAAGCGTACTGGAGCCGGGAGTTCCGTTTATCCGATTACGGCGATCAGTGCGAGAGAGTACGAGTATTATACGAACCCATAAATCGGCTGGTCGGAGAACCGTCCGAGTCACCGATAAGCGGAAGTCGCGGTGAATCGACCTTCCCCGTTAGACGCCGCTTATAATTATGACCAGCCACTTAACAAGCGTCGCATAGACCTCGGCGTCCCCGTATGCGCGCTATGTCGATCGGCTCTGATGAAAATCGCGTTAGCTTCCTTTCGAATAAATATAGACCGGTTCTATTTGCGAATCGTTTTCCCTCCGCGCGATGGTCGTTTTAGTTCGTTTCGCTCGATCCCTGATCCAGGATCGAACGAAGATCAGCGAGAGGTCTGGTTAAATCCGATAGAAAATCAAGGCGAAGGTGGGATTAACGAGTCACGGATTGGCAAATACGCTTCGTCGGGTTTCTCGACACGGGTGGAAGAGATCGGAAGGAAGGATCGTCTCGAGACGAGAAATATTTTCGCGACGGGAGAAGCGGAAGTCGCTATGAATCGTGCTTCCCTGATGATCTGGCAACGGAGAGGACGGATGGTGTACGCGTACACACCTCGTCAACTCCAAGAACCACTCGACCATGTCGACGCCTTCGAGGAGGATGGATTAATCATCGATTAGAGGCAACCGATCAGTTGGCCTCGAGTGTAGCTAAAGCTCGTCTCGCCCAATGATTCATCCAGCGTCCCAGACATCTGTCCACTACCTACGAGCTTCTCATCTCTTTGTTTGACTTTTCGGCCGTGTCGATGTTCCGCGGTCGACACACGCCAGTCGCCGCAGAGTATGCACAAACGTCGTAATTAGTGCGAATGAAATTACGAGTACAATCGAGTAAAAAGCGCGAATGGAGCTGGATCTCTTGTCAACGATTACACTGTCCAAAAAATTTTAACTTTTTCGCTAATCCGTAATATCCGATAGGTGATTATGACTTTGTATAGGTTACTTTTCTGAACACGAATCCGTAATCGAGATTGCTCCATCACCCAGGGTTTTCGCAAAATATGAGTTTTTCTAAAAGCGCACGATTTTTTATTTAAAACGAAGTATTATGTAAAAAGTAAGAAGGTTAGGAGCTTCATCGTTGTCTTACAAGTTACGAGTGTATCAATGTTAATAATTAAAATTAATTCGTGCTACTTCATAAAACATGTAGAAGTTATCAAATTTATCGTTAATATGAAATTGAAATTGTTAATAACAAATTGCTCGAGACATACAAATACTCAATATAAATACACCACGGAAATTTATATTCTAAAAGTATAAACAAAGTTTATAAATTATTATATTTATCGTTAGTATCAAATTAATATTGTTAATAACAAATTGTTTACCACGTAAATTTATAATAAAAATGAAAAAATTAATAAATTATTGACTATTACTTGAATTTATAACGTCCTTGTGTTAAAATGTATCTATAATTTGCAAAAAATTTATAATATTATTACACCAATTGTTAATAACAAATTAATATTGTTAGTAACAAATTGTCTGCAACGTAGATTTATAATAAAAGTGAAAAAATTAATAAACTATTGGCTATTAAAGCGGAAAAATAATAAATAATAAAAGTCCGCAAATTTTGTGATAGGGGTGGGGGTTCGACCGATCAGCGGCTATGTAAGGGGCGAGGAGTAAGAGTCCGAAGCGAGGTTGGGGATGGCCCCCCACCCTCACCCCACCCCATTAAACAATTTACTAAAAATTTCTTTCTTCTTTACAGCTATTAATTAATTTTTCCTTTCTCAGGTTTTAACTATTGTTTTTTCTTTCAGATAATATTTTCTCGTTTTTATCTATTTTTATCTGACAATTCGAATATTTCGTATAATATTCGAATGTCTCACCGTTGGGTTGTTTATCTCATCGTTGGGTAGTTTATATCTCATCGTTGGGTTATTCATGTCTCATCGTTGGGTTGTCAATAATTTTTATTTTCAGATATTAATTATTCTTTTTTTCCAGGTTTTAATTCTTGTTTAGTCTTTCAGATAATATTTTCTCGTTTCTATTTATTTTTATCTAACAGTTCGAATATTTCGTATAATATTCGAACGTCTCGTCGTTGGGTAGTTTATATCTCATCGTTGTATTATTCCTTCCATTTTGTTGATCATTGTAGTTTATATTCGTTCGTTTTCTTTCCTGGTATTAATCCGTTTCATTTCAGGTTCATATTAACAATAATATATTCTGTTTTAGCTTTTAGGTTTTTCAATATTCTCAAGTTTCCGCAAGATTTCATTTGCGATACATCAATGGACGACGCGGGATGCGTGCGTTTAGACCTAAGTAGTTATAAGCAGTTATAAGATAGATTCCTAGGCTAAGTTTCATGTGCGTGCTTTCTGTACAAAGGTACGCTATCTAACTTGGAGCGAAATATATCAATTCTCTATCCTCCTCTATTCCCCTCGTTTACCAAAATAGAACATAATTTTTCTCGCGATAATCGCGATCGTTCTTAAGTACCGACTAGCCTACGCGACGTACTCTTGTGTATTCGATAACTCCATGTTTCATAAGTCATCCAAACGATTCGTTCCGACACTCATCCTCGCCACTGCCACCCTTGTCACGCATCGGTTCTAGGGTGGTCGGCGGGCTGGCACTCACCTGGGTCAATTCGAGGGTCTGTCGGCCCTAGTCGTCCCGGGCACCAGCGCGTGCACGACCGGGGTATGGGTCCTGTAGCCGTGACACTGCATATGGGCTTGCGGTCAGACCCCATGGGATGATTAATTTCTCCCCCATGTGGCAGGGGCCTGCGTGACCGGCTACAGAGCCTCGCTAGGGACTCTCGGCTTGATTTTGGGTGTTTCGCTGGTTCGTCGATCGCTCTCGTTCGCGAGTAAGTCATGGCAGGGTCTGTGGGGGCTGGATGGACTAGGTTCGATCGGGAGGGGGCCGAGGCATGAAGTTGTCTTGTACACGAGAGTACGTCTCGTAGGCTAGTCGGTCTTTCGAATAATCGCGAACTCGTTCGGGCGCGTCGCGATTTTTTACTTGCTCGCGTGTTTGATATTTTGTTGCCCAATTTTATGGGAACTTTGAAATATTAGTGTCTGTTGTAATAAAATATCTTAGCGTTGCGACAGTAAAGTTTTAGTATAACGAATCGAAGTCCCCTTTGTAAGACACTAAATATAATAAAGTGTCAATAGAGTCGCTTTAGCTTAATTCGCTCCAAGTTAGATTAGGGTACCTTTGATACGGATAGCACCAGTAGGTTGCGCCGCTAGAGCGCATGTCTGGGTCTCGATGCGTAGCCACCTCCACGTGGTGAGACCTGGTAATTGGTATCGTTTTCGAAAAAATAATTTTTGGGAAACGATACCAAGCAAAGAGCTACGCTCCGAGTTTAAGATATTTCCTAACTATTGTAAATTTTCAAAGTTCATTTTGAACTTTGTCAATTTTCCAAAATTTTATAGTAAAATTGTACTTTTTCTTTTTTTCGTACACTATTACATGTCAGCTACATTGTATTTGATACTCGGATTACGCGTAACTACGGCACTATCGAGGCTAGAGAAGCGAGCAAATGGCTGCATGGCGATAAAACCACGTATACGCGTAAATGACGAATATTTTCTCAATTTAATCCAAATGAAAACTGTTTCGACAATTTTGTTCCATGCTTTCTCTTTCGAACAAACCTCGGGATACTGCAACCTAACTTTTGAGATAAGAATGATCCTTCTAACGTTCTCACTTTTTATGTAATACTTAATTTCAGCCAAAACTCGTGCATTTCTAGAAAAACTCACAATTTTCGAAAACCGAGGGAGATGGAGCAATTTCAATTACGGATTTGCGTTTAAAAAAGTAAACTCCGCCAGAATTACCCGATGGATATTAAAGATTAAAATTCGCGTTGAGCAGTGTTATTTACGATCTCTCGATGGGACTACGGAGTAATATACTCTAACCCCATTAATCTCGCCGGCGGCGTAAGCGTGCTGGAGTACGATCCTCTCGGCCCGAATGTAAACTCGGTATGTACGAAATATACGGAAGGACATGTGACAGGACGCGAAACGGAGCAGGAAGACGTCACAGGCATGTGAAACGAAAGGGGGAATGCGACGCGAAGGTAGGAAAAAGAAATGAAAACACACCGTGCGTCGAGAGACGTGTTTTGCAAATGGATGTTCGAATCGTCGCCCGATTATCCATAGTACCGGAGAAGCCAAACAGCTATAGTCACTTTCAAGGACATTCGGCGAGTACCTTCACGGACTGGCGAGCGTTCCGAGAAGGACGAGAAAATAACGAACATACGACGCGAGATCGTGCAGAGCGGCGAATAATTAAGCCGTTGTTGTTGCTGCTACTACTAGCGCCACTCGTTTTCTTCCCCCGGCCGTACCGCCAAGACCGTTTCTGTGCCGTTTGCGTTTGGGAAACGCAACGCGAGAAATATTGTTTTACTAGTGAAACCGGGACGAGGTTCTTCGAGAGTGCTCGGCGAATTCGTTAGCATACATTGTTTCCCGAATGCAACGAGCCTGTAACTTGCAGAAACAATGTCTCGCAGCGAGCCAACCGTTTACTCTCTTATGCACGGCCTCGACCGTGCGCTTCGCAAGCTTCGTTTTTGTTTCCAACTTAACGTAACGCGAAATACTCGCGAAATCTCGGCTGCGGCCACGGGATTCATTTCGTTTATGCTACACTGTCGCCAACTACCGGCCGAACCCTTCGACGAGCAACGTCCTTGACACTTTCGAAAAATATCGATTCGAATATCGCGTTAGATCGATGCGACTGCATCTCGGGCGCCGGACAACGTAGACTCGAAGAAACAATGAGCGTTTTATAGGTTATGCGAAGACGTAATAGCAGTCGCGTTACACTCTTGGTATTCGGGATAAATGATTAAACCGGATCCTCGTAAATTCTCGATATTATCGCGAGTATTAGCTATTTAGGCGTATAGTTTGCTCGTAAATCTTCATCGATCCGTACGATGACCCCCCACCCCAACCCCCCTCGTCGAAAACGCGATGGAGATCAATTTCTCGGCCAGTTCTTCTGGCAGCTACAATTTTCTACGTTTCTTTGTTTTCTAGCGCCAATTATTCATTCCGATAAAAACAGACACAGATAACCAGTTGGCCTGACCGTTTTTTTGTAGGAAGGAGATCCGACGATAGCGTGGGTTCGCGTTAATGTATACGTTAATGTATGCGTTAATAGACTATATTCACATTAGCAGGATTTGCATTGTTTGGCCACTCGAAAGCTTCCACCCTGCGCGCTTTACGATATGCGCATACGTTAAACGTACGCGAGCTCTCCGGCAGTTTCGTTTAAATAATAAACGTCGACTTCGACTAAACCAAAGTTTCGGTAATCGAAACGACTTTAAACCCAACTAGCCTGCGTTTCACCAAAGTAGCTTTTGCATTGACAATGCGGGCAGGGAAAAGTATTCGTTTGACCCGCAATGAAACGTGTCTGTCGGGGCAACATAACTGCATAAGTGTAGCTATATCTATGTACATGCATAACGCGAATAAGAGATACCTAATCGAAGTGAATGGTATGCTAGTGTCACAGAATGTACAAAAAATTATTGTGTACGTAGAATTAATAAGAATCAGCAGTGAATATGCGTCGTCGAATTTAACGAGCAATGGATAGAGAAAAAAACGTGGTTACGTTTGAGCTACCGAACGCGAGAACGATACAAACAAACAAAGGCGAATAGAGGTTTGGATGGATTATTGCGCCACTGAAAGGACACGCGACGCTACTCCGATTGACTGTTTCCCTGACAGAAAAGAGAAAATTTCGACGACTTACCATGACTTTCGGTGTATACGTCAGGCAAGATTGCGAGTAGCACCAAAACCAGCACCAATTTGCACTGCACCGTCGCATCACTGACGGTACATTGCGAATTCGAGCACCAGATATCACTCAACATGTTTCTTGGGCAGCGAATCGCAATGCACGAGATTCACGCGAACGTCATGACAACCGGTAATCACGTTTTTGCCTTCGGTCCTCTATCTACTTTTACGACGCGCACACCACACCGTACTGACCACCCAACCCGACTGCTTCGCCGGTTTGGACTGTTGCGACACCTCTGACGGAACCTCGACCCCCACCTCACCGGTGTATCGAGCCATCGAATCTCACGAACGCCCCCGAACTTTGCCGAGCTCGAAGCGCGCCGATTACAGTTGCGTTCAAATCCTCGTTTACGTCTCCCTTTCGTATCTTTTTTCTTATACTTTTTCTCCTTATGTTTTTTCTTTGATTGTAATTATCCACGTTGATTTCTTTTTCCTTGACCTTTGTAAAGACGATTAGCTGCTATTTACGAGAAAAATACACGAAACTTAATAGGTTATTGCGAATAACGAAAACATAATTGAGCATATAATCGCATATAATCGCGAAAAGGTAAAGAACTAAACAGTGTCTTTCGAAATAATTTTTTCCCAGACGAAATATAGCCTATTACTTGAAATATTCACCGAGTTCTTAACATAAGGGGTTTAGATTCCGGAGTATCGATCAAACTACACGAAGGAAACTGGCCGCGAGCGACCGACGATAACTTGAAATATCAATTTGTATCGCTAGTTATTTGTAATATTTACATTTTAATGATGGAAAACTTGCGAAGGGAATTGATAAACAAAATAATGACTTCGTGCCAAGAACGAAACGTACGTGCGACTGAAGATCTCGTTTCCTTTTCGGTATGTACATTTTTTCGTGAAAGTTTGATTTTTAATTAACCTAGATAAATACTTTTCTCTTTTCTTACACGCTCGCAGTTCACCTTGTTTCGATTAAATCCTATGTACGAGATTAAAGTGGACGACGAGGAAAACAACGAAAAAATTGTTCGGGCGATAATTGACAAAATATGCGACCAAGAAAAACCAAGCCTGACGACACTGAAGAGTCAATTATATTTTGCGAAACATTATCGAAATAGAGGTGAAAATTTGTCAATATACCAAATGATTAACGCAATACGATCATATATATTCCATTCCCGTAGACGATACCATTAAGCGGCATAGGCTACGTTTACACCAGAAAACTGGCCCAATTGTTGCGGAAATTTGTCAAACTGAGAAGATCGCTAATAAACAAGAATGTGAAAAGTTATATCAAAAGATGTTGGTAGTCATTACATTTTTGAGCGGTCTTGGGAATCCCACAATATCTTTCGTACTCAGGTAATCATATATTAAAATAAATTATGATATTTATTATGAATGAGAATATTAAAGGACACTGTCGTAATATGGATTGTTAAGAGAGGTTTCAGTAGCATTGCAAAGCGTTTTCCAACCTTCAGAACTGGAGCAATACGTAAAAATGTCGAAACGCGAGAAAGAAGAGCAATTAATGGAATTAATGTGCATCGTCGCCGGGATACGTTTGTTTAACAGAGATTGTCAACGTGGTGGAGAAGGCATAGACGATCGTAAGGCCTTGACGATTATTAGAACGAGTGACACGTGATGGTAAACAAATCGCTAATGCAAAGTATCTCTTCAGTGCCAGCCATTTTGCAAAAAGCTATCAAAGAAACTCGAGACTCTATCATGGAATTTTTAGAACGTTTAATGACGAAAATATATAGATTCACTGCTGTCGTCGAGAAGATTTGCTATGTCAGAGAAATAATACCATTTGGCGTTCTTACAAAAGAAAATGTTAACTGGGCAATCGAAATGTTGACGGCATGCCGACAGCAAGAAATTTATGTCAGGTTGCGTTGTTTAATATTCAGTGGTGATAATTGCACGTCAATTTCGAAAACTAATCGTTGTTTCTTCCATCTTAGGAAGCTGCTGAGCGATGTGGCACATGGCGAAGAAGAGATTGCAAGCTCTATGGAACGACTCCAAGGACGTTTGTTTAAGCTTCACGACACCGTGAGATACAGGACTGCTATTCCAACTGTTCAAGTATACGTAAGGAAGCATTTTGTTCATTTTGAAAAAATCCTGTGCGATTTTCCGTTTCGTAAACGTTGAATTTGTTTAGCCGCAATTCATCGATTTGGCTGATATCTGGATGGGACTTCAGGACGAAGTGATTATATTGAGCAGCATTAACAATTTCCTTTGGGAATTTCAAACTTTGGGTACCAAGGTAATCGTTCGATATAATTACGTATGTATATGAAAAGTGGATTAAATATTTCAACATACCATAGACCGTGAACGTGTATAACGAACCATTATTGAGCGACATGCTGTCTAGCGAAGAAGTGCTCACAGATGCTGAGAGATTAGAAAAATCAATGGGCGAACTAATAGGTAACAAGATGAGCTATAGATTAATACGGTAACATTGGCCGAAGACGAAAAGCCGGAAATTAAATTACGCATTCTTTTCAGTCGACTGCGGCGAGTGCACTATTTACTACCCCAACGAAACCAAAGATTTCGAGAACATAAATTTAGAGGTATTATTACGCGCGAGATATTAAGGTCGAAGATTGCGCGAGACACTGAAATTTAGAACGCATAACAAGTGCGATTTCTCTAGGTTAATAAATTCATTATCAGTTTCTAGGATTTTGCGCGTGGAAGTTTGTCAGTGGAAATGGAGCATTGGTCCCGGGAAATCCGAACAATGGTGTCGCTAAATGGAGAGGAAAATATTACGTGTTTAGCACGATTAAGGCAGCCCAAAAATTCGGACAAAATCCTGACAGGTAATGCTACTTTCTTCGAACTACAGAAACATAGGTATCGCTAAAGGGAATTTATCGTAGATGCATCTACGAAGCTCTTGATTTCATACGTAATCATCTTGAATACGTGTACTTGTTCCAAGTACACGATGATGTTCGAGCTCTACAAACGCAGGAAGTGTAAGTACTTGAAAGTAAAAGAGAAGAAACGATAAGCTCTGAAATAATTGCATTGTATACGTAAAAATCGACAAGGTTATCGGAAGAAGGACCTGAATTAAAGACGTGTCAACATCAAATGGTTCAAACAGATTTACACATACTGCCAAATTTTATCGATAAGAATTATTCTTCGAATATCTGGGAATTAAGAAACAAAGCGTTGCATTTAGTGAGTATTGCTAATGATCGATACAGAGCAGGATATTTCATACTTTTTTCTCTAGGCGAGTATAAGCCGATACACGACACGCAGCACGCAAACGTACAAGTCCAACTTCCGAAGCGGTATTTACGTGCAAGCAGCTCCGCCACGGGATAAAGAAGTTCAAACGAGAAGAGATAATTATATGAATACGAAGAAACTCTTAACTTACATCTTCGGTCTACGAGGAAGGCGCGATGACAATCAACACGTAGTATCTTTCTTGGAGAAAGAACTGGAACATTTATAAGTACCTATTTTTCACATTAGCCACAAAGGACGAACTTGGATAGGACTATTCGAGGATATTCACGACAGAATGAAGCTACAAAGAGCACTCTTAAAAAAAAAATGAAAGCAATATCTTTTAATGATGTCCTCAAATACATTCACGAAATATCAGGACACAACCTGTACTTTTCTTCATTTAAAAAACAAACTGGTATCATAATTACTTATTCCGTGTACATCTTCATTTTTATCTTCATTGTAGTATTTTCGTTATCATCAAATGTTTGCAATGATTTCTTCGTGGCTTTCACTAATTTAGGCCAACATTCATTAATTTATATTCAAAATACACAAATTTTTTTCATACAACGAGGCATGAAGATCCACACTAGGATTAATTCTGTACCTCATATCATCAACCTATCTTATTCTCTACAATTCAACATTGCGCAGTGCTGCACATTCTGTGAGATTTAATATGCATTGTATCATACCTTCACTGAATACATCACTTTACCATTAAATCTTAAGAGTTAGGTCAATTTTTTACACCAAGAAACCTATATTACGACAATAATTAGTAATTACACGATAATACAATTAAATTTCGCTTAGTAATAATTTCAGTGTATAATGTAACAATTATACAGAAGAGGTACAGGATGTTGATTTTTCGCATCGTCTTTCTCTTAATTTTTATCGCACTTTTTTAGCTTTACCACAAATCTTCTCTCTCCCCCCCTCTCCTTTCATTTGTTGACAAAATTGTTTATCTTTCTGTTACATCTGTTGCCGAAAAATAATCAACATTAAAATTAAAGTGATGAAAATATTGTGTGATACTTGGGCGGCAGTTTACAATTTGGAAAAAAAAGAAAAGAAAAAGATAACAGCATGCAACTTAATTATCATTGAAATCCTTTATATTTGATCTGCATCCATCATTGGGTGTCACGTAATAAAATAAAATAAAAAAAGAAACAAAAATTTATTTTAAAAGAATTTAAAGCAGTTTTTGCTGCTCTAGTTTCACTGCCACAATGGCACACCGTATTTTCATGCGTGGTGAAAGGGATTGTTTACAAGAACCACCAGGCAAACGATAAAACATTAACTCTGAATACATTGACTTAAAACCAGCTTATTGACTATCGGCCATTTAAATGTTTTCCACATTTCGAAATCATCCGCACGTCCATGGTATCAACCCTCCCTTTTTATACCGTTCTAACATTGACCGAACCTACATGGATTCCTACTTGTGGGTCATCATTTACGTACACATTTAGGGCAACCTTTAACATCGTTAACGCGCCACGCTTTTAATAATGCCCATAAATTAAGATGCTACATTGCGAACATTCAATAAGACAAAGCAGCTACCATGGACAACAGAGTTTATCGGAATGATGTAAACATGGCTAAAGTCTTAAGTCGCGAGAAATATGTTCGTGTTTGTATGTATGTATGTATATTTATGTATGTATCGTGTGAGAAAGATGGAGAGATGCACTTTGCATCTTGGAATACGTTATACAATGTTTATAACCTGTCAGAATTTGTGGTTCAAGGATGATTTACTCTAGAAAATGACTTTTGAGGTATTTCATCATACCGAAAGTTCTAAAACGTTTTACTCCAATTACTTTCAATAATTCATCATCGCAGATGGCAAATTGTTTATTCTTAGGATCCTATAAAATAACAAGATATATTAAAATACTAGACTCGAGGTATGGCGACAACGTAACACAGCATAGAATTTAATACTTACATAAAGATCTTTTTCTTTGATAATACTCCAAATCTTTTTCACGACTTCATGTCGAGCCATTCGTTCAGCACCCACAACAGCAGCAAGTTCGGGAGATAGTGTAATAGCGCGAGTATAACCGCCCTTGGCTTTAGCTCCTCCACCTCCACCTTTCTTTGTTCCTCCACCTTGTGGTTTCTTAACCTTACCCCAATCTTCATCACTGTCACTGTCACTACCTTTCTTCTTTCCCTTTTTGCTAGTTTTATCTATAAAGGATATTACATCGAATTAAAATGATGAAACAACAAACATATACACGTGTAATATTTTTTATGCAAACTACTTACTTTTTTTGGGTGTAGCTTTTGTTTTTTTGGGATTATACTCTTCATCGCTTGCATCATCATCGCTTGCACTTTCTTCATCGTCAGAAGATCCCTTCTTACGCTTGCTTATTGCTTTTTTTGCAGGACTTCTTTTGGCTGGCTTCTTTTCTTCCTCCTCCTCTTCTTCCTCCGACCCTTCCTCTTCCTCCTCCTCACCATCTTCAGATTCTTCGCTAGCAGTTTTCTTCTTATTCTTTCCTCCATCTTGTTTTTCTTTTAAACACTCCATGACCAAAACATCTACTTCTTTTTTCCTGTAGACAAGTTCAATGTAAAATTCGTACTAACGAATACGTAGTAAAACATATAATTACGGTTAAGGTTAGTATAAAAAAAGAAAAGGAAAATATCAGAAAACAAAAGAAAAGAGAAAAAGAGAATGTCGAAGAAGGAACGAGGTGATAACTTGAAGAAGCAGTCCTCACACAGAATTTCCTCTTTTAATATAGGATACAGATGATCTCTCTCTTGAGTCATTTTAACTACAAGAGTGCCTGCTGTGTCCAATGTATAAATTGTAGCAATATAGCATTTTTTAATTCTATTCATTTATTACCCGTACAAACATAAATATCGAAAGAAATTTATTTACGCTAAATATTGATGATGAATATTGAATAATTTATGTGAACTTTTACCTCTCGGTAAGATCTATATCGAGCTTTCCTTCAATCTGTAGCCTTACTTTCTTAGCAGATGTAGTGGTAAGATCCGCATCCTTAAGGATAGCTAAACATAAAATTGAATCATTTGTATTTTATACCAAAAATGTTCCGTAGTGATTCAAGTATTCGAAACTTGATCAAAAATAGGCAAATCCATTTATATAGACTCTTTTTCGATTCGCATTGTACATTAATCCTATGCCCAATTCATCCATACCATTGTACATGAATAATTCAGAATGTACAATTTTGCATAACACAGCAAAATAATAATTTTATTACTGAAAAATAAGTGAAATATCATTGTAATGCTCGTAAATAATTAAAACAAATAATGTAAAATACAGCATATGAGATAAAATTTGAGATAATGTACAAGTTACCCGTGTCAAAAGACTAGTAAATAATGAACGCAAATGGCCGCTGTTCACTGTGCCGGTTGCCGATTCTCCGTATCATAAAGAAAAAATTTCTGAAAGTAAACTCTACGATGAAGATATAATAAATGGATTGTATTTCTAAAACTGCTTTCTTTGCAACAGCTGATCGATCGTAGGATACATTGGACCTTGGAATGACAGAAAATAGCTAAAAGTTCAACCACGTATAAACGATAAAGGTTCGAGTGGATCGGTGGCGTCAGTGGTGAGATTCGTAGTTTAGGGGGAAATCCAAGGTAATAAACGGTTACGAATGAAAATTCATGATTGAATGAAAAACATTAGCAACTATCATGGGCATAATATCCATTTTGAGACGGCGGGAAAAGGTAAAAAGTGGCGTATATTCGCGGCAACGAAATACGACGCAACTGCAACTGTAAATAAGCGAATAAAATTCAGGAAACGAAGCTATATTTAGAATGGAAAAATGAGAAAATAAATGTAGAATCCGTTGAAATATTCTAGAAAATGAGGACACGGTCCATGCTAAGATCGCTTTTCACGTTGTAAAAGACGTGAAGAGGAGAGAAAGAGCGAGATATGAAGCATGCGATGGCTTCAGGCGCGCGCCACCACAGTCAGACGCGTCATACAGCATACTATAGAATAGGACAAGGAACGGTATTATAGAAAACCAATGGAAAATCCAAATTTTTCCAAGACATCGAAATATTTTATAAAAAATTTAGTAACAGATTGCACGAAACCGTTAGGCGATACAATGTACCAGTAAGGCTGTACGTAGGTGGAAATACGGTGAGCTGTGGTTGTAATGGCCGGCGTGGGGCACGCCACTTCGTCACATACGTGCGCGCTAAAGTCGTCACGTCGCAAGAGCAAAGAGCCCGATTTCCTACGTATTCCTACTCGCGAACGTACGAATAACTTGCACCACGACTGATTATTAACTTAATTTTATTATAATCGGAGGCGACAGTTCGGTAAATCGAAGGATATTGCTACTTACCGGTGATTTCCTTACGAAGTTCTTCGTTCGAAATATCAGCCATGATCGTGTCCTTCTCGCTGTGCGTACTGCTGCCAACTGAACCTATGCCGGCTGCGGACTCCCGTAGCGTCCGTTGGTACAGTCACGCTATACAGTGAGACGATATACGTTGCTTTTATGAAACTTCAAAAACAGATATCTCGGCAGGGATACGTTAAAAACGAATACTATATACACCAAATCGTGTTAGTATTTTACGATCTACAAGTTTCTCATGACGCCCCACTCGTAATTTTGCGATCGAATGATCCTATTTTGATGTTCCGCCAATACGTTCGTGAAAATCTTTTGGCTGTAACTATACTTCAAGCGACTGCTCGTGGCTGCCGGTGGCGTCTATGGTACAGTCGACTCGTATACCTAGCACTATTTCTTCCAGAAAATATATTTTCAATAATCCATAACATTGCTCTCTGATATGTTAGGTAGATATAGTATACACCAAATCGGGTCAAATTTTTTTTCTCTATTAGTTTCTTATAATGCCCCATGCTCAATAATGTACATAATTTAATAGACTGGAATATAATTTTTCGCGATCCTTCGGATTGTTTTATCGAAATGGACTGTACAAAGCGACCACTCCGGGATTCGTAGCGTTGGCATATAGTCGCATCATATGACAATCAGTATACATTCTACAGATATATAAAAAAAAACTAATAGTTTGGTGAATATCGGTCGCGATTCCAGTTTCGTTAGGCGAAACTACACGCTGGTAATAGCACTGTCGTATACAATCGAAAACTCATTTTCCCTTATATCTCTCGTATCATCTGCATATATTGTGCATTTCATTATCTTTATAACAATTTTGGCAGTTTGTTTACGAAACAGGGAATTTTATATACAACATGTATTGTACGAATCGATCTGTATTTGTTTACAGATGTAACAAATTTATGTAACAAATATGTATTTATCATATCTAAAAATTGATACATTCACGTGTAATTGCATCCAATCAGTGCGATATTTTAATAGGCCGCGACTGTCGAAGCGACCACTCGGTTTCTTCCTCGCTTTAGTGGTACAGTAACTATCAACACGTTTGGAAGGTTGCTTCGAATAAATGATGTTCGAAAATTCATAACTTTATAATCGTTTAACGCAGAGGGATGATGTATTTACAAAATCGTATCAGTTTTTCATAAGGAAGATATTTGTTAGATAGCGCCTTTCTCGATTTTATCATCTAACACATGTAGCTGGAGATTATGACAGCTTCGACGTAAATACTTTTGAAGGTAACTATACCCAATCCGGCAGGTCCGTTGAGAAACGAATTTCTCAATAAAATTCTATATAAATTTATTTTAAAAACTTTATGAAAATAAATTTAAATTTTTTTTTGAAAGACCTACGCATTTAAGTTCTTTTATTTTAGCCTGGATAATATATTTACTGATGACACGTCGAAACGTAATGCCGCCACGGGTGTTTGAACGCTTTAAAATGGCGGTTTCATTTTTAGCGGATTCACTTCGAGTACACGCTGTACCATCGATCAGTATTTCAACTACTCTATGATAACGAATAATGTTTTTGCATCTCGAAAAACTACGATAAGCTTGTACGAATATTTTGTACGATAATTTTTATTTTTCGGATACGAATTAATAATATTAAAATTTTAAACATTAGCTTTACGCTAAAAGTATATAGTTTTCCCTCCAATTTTCCGTCACTTCCGGTATAACGACAACACTGTTTTTATTACGAGAAATTAAGCATTTCCGAGTCGCAAGAATTTATTAAATATTCCATAAAGTATTATGCATATAATTTTAATAGACGAACGAATATCTTGACATTTGTTTGTTTTGCATGCAACTCAGGTTACGATTGTAGAATTGTCTCGAAAATATTGATATTTTCAGGCTACAGATAAGTTAGCCACGCCATCTAGCGTTGGACCATGCATTTCTGTTTCATTAGCAGATAAAGGCTCTGTAATGAGAAATGGCGGGAAGTTTGAACGTAGTTTGTCATATTTTTTCCGTACACAAAAAATTCATTACAGTTATTAATAACTTTAAAAAATTTTTTTCGTATAAATTAATAATATTAACACAGAGATATCGATTGTTCGACATACAGGATCCTATATAAATATGTATAAGCAACTGTTTGTATCAAGGAAGAACGATAGTATGTAAAAACGAATATCTTGCTGTGTATGTAAAAATGCAGAAAAACAAGGACGCAATAAAATTAGAAAAGAAACTAATTAAAATATGGTCGTCGTACAAAACAGACTCGTCGATGGACGAAATTTTATCGTACAAGATTCGAAATGCCACCGTTGAAAAATATTAAAGATTTTGTTGCGTCTCTACAATGTAGAACGGTGAATTTAGATAAGTTATAGACCAGTAGCTCTCAATGAATGCTACTATTGATGGTACACGAGAGATGGCTGGTGGTATGTGGATAATTTGTGCAACACAACTCGCTGATCCGTCATCGTCGAACGCAATCGTCGACAGTCCAATCACTGCTTCGTTACCCCTTTCTCTCTTCTTCCCATGTTGCACTCTTTTCTATCGTCGCGTTTCCTCGCACTGTGTGACTTCTTTGTTGAACAAAGTATAGCGAGGAGGGGAACGAACACTAGGAAGGAGTCACACACGAATATAAAAAGTGTTTTCGTTGAACGTGAAAAAAAATGCAAAAGTGACTGATAACTTGAGAGTGAAATTATATCGAGTAATCTAAATAGGAATATAATCTTGAAATGTTTATATCTTTCTTTGGTGGTACGCGTTTATGAAAAAGTCGAAAATCCGCCGATCGGTGTGTCGTTTACGTTTCTGTATGAGTATTTTTTTAAAATAATGACATTTGTAAAAAGTTTAAGACGTGGGTAAAATTATCCGTTAATGTAATCTCAAAATCAAATAAAAAGACAGATTTGCTACACGTGATTGGTTGATAACGTATCGACAACTAATACTACTTATCGCATTTTTCCACTATAATCTTTAATTGTAAAATAGCTTTGTCATAGGTGAAATGTCCAAGGATCGTGTTCAAGTTGGGAATTGCGGTGCTATAGAAATAAGGTACAAATGTACGCATATTAATCAAGGTTAATAACAATATTTAAAACACACGTCTACATGAAAGCACAAAGACGAATTATTTAGAAGCAATATATCCAGTAAACGTTCGTTTATCGCGGATAAAGCAGTGAAGAAGCTGTTACTCGATTAATTACGTATTTTGGATATTCGATCGAATCGCAATTTATATCTTTCCATCGTTGGTCGTTGATCTTTGAACTCGATTCTGTCTCAGTTCGTTCAATCGATTCGTAGATCCCTTCCTTGTCCAAAAAAATCGCCGGTAAAGTAGAAAAATTCGAGGTACGAAACCGATATCGGTGTTGATAAGTCAGTTCTTTCGATAAAACGACAGCAACGGTCGATAAATAAGTTACCAGCGGTATCGGTTACTTGGATGGTAATACACGGAGCAGGAACCCGATGCAGGAATCTGCAATCGCGCGGTTGATAATTCGGCGCAGAACCGAAAGATGTCAGTGGAATGCAGGACAATTGGTTTTCTATGAATTTTACGTTTTAGAATGTCGCGTGGTGGGACCGAACTTATAGTTGTGTTATTATTGCTATTTGGTTGTACCATGACCTCCTTTTACATGGCGCATATGCAGTTGTACTAACCGAATGTGAAAACATCGTCTGGAAAATAATAATGATTTATTCGCGAACGATTGGCTATAAACGTGCAACGACATTGAAATTCCGAATTTTTTCTCATCGCTCGCGACGACGTTAAACCGATGCTCGTCGCAGAAATATTAAATCGATTACGATACGCGTAGGAAAACGACGAGAGGAGAGAGAGAGAGAGAGAGAGAGAGAAAAGGGAATAAGAAGAAATAACGTTTCACGCGAGCGAGTTATACGGTAGGTTAGCATTCTTTGGAAGGTATTTTTCCGAAATGCCTCCAATTACCTCGGTTTTATGGTAGGGGAATCGGCGTTGTTTCTGTTGGAAGTGCAAACGCACGGGCGTATCGGTGTTCCGTAACACTCGATACGCGTCTCAAATGCCGTCGCGTAGCGCATACAGGCTCGCACGGCGAAGGGGAGCGTGAATTTTCGACGGGACAATGTGTAGGTGGATGAATTTGACGCGCGCACCACGCATACGACAGCGCGGATGAATCGAACGGACATTGAAATGATTTCTCGCGCTACGTGTGTCGACTCGCGTCGACGCGGTGCGCGTGTGTTCGCTCCGCGAGGCCTGTGCGTGCGACGCGGAACACGCACACGCACACACGGGCACGCAGACGCGCGCGTGCACGTAGCAGACGCGACAGAGGCGCCGAAGACGCGTGCACAGAGACAGGGATATACGTATGCTTAAATGTACGCGTGTGTGTCTCTCTCTCTCTCTCTCTCTCTCTGCCCCCCCCCCGCTCTCCTCGCGTTTATATACGAACGTCTAGCGGCTCGTCACGTGTACGTGTCAAAATCAATATTTGGCGTTACTAGGTTATGATAACACTGCATCGCGTGGACGATGCTCGTGTGTCTTACACGTAGCGCAGAGGGACACGGCGAATTGGCGCGCGTTCCATCTGGTATCCGATGAATTTCTTATCGGGCGTGCTTTCGCACGGCGAAAGTATAATTAGCAGAAGGGAGAGGGAAGAAGGCTTGTCGGGCGTTCGGAATAAAAGGGATATGGCAAAGAATTTCATGGCAACGGTTCTTACCGGGGCAACGGTGGAGGAAGTTAATTTACTCGTGGAAACGGCCGAGATGGGATTAAGAGGAGGCGATACGATGGAATCGATATCGCCGGGAGAACGTGGAAAAACAAACGGATCCAGGAGAGGGTTCGCATAAATTGCAGAAAACGTACTCTAACAAGCAATGAATTTTAATACAGGTAATTATCGCCGTAATTTGATGCAACCCCGTAACTTTCCAGCCGAATCGGTCTCGTTCTATCCCAGCTACTTGGCATTCTGCGTTTCCGCCGCGCTTTCGTTACCCCAAGAAGCGCGGCAGGAATGTTGTGCTTACTTAGCTCGTCGAGTAGATCTCGTCCTCGGAGGAATACCGGCACAACAGGTGTACAGCGCTCTACATAATGCATAGAGCAGATTTTCAGGAGCGTAAAGTGTAAACTCGAAAGGGTTTGCGGCTCGGTACGACTCCTCCTTCTCCTTCTTCTCCTCCTCCTCTCCGCCACCTCCTCCGCCACCTCCTCCTCCTCCTGCTTCTCCTTTTCCGCCACCTCCTCCACCTCTTTCGTAGTTCGCCTTCGACAGCGAACCTCTTCGTTTCGTTTCGTTTCGTTTCGTTTCCTTTCGTTTCGTTTCGTTTCGTTTCCTTTCGTTTCGTTCGGTCTTACGTTTCGTGGTGTACACGACACTTTGTAACGCGATACAACGTAATTGCGACGCCGATTACCACGCCGATTGCACTTTCGTTTCCTTTCGTTTCGTTTCGTTTCGTTTCCTTTCGTTTCGTTCGGTCTTACGTTTCGCGGTGTACACGACACTTTGTAACGCGATACAACGTAATTGCGACGCCGATTACCACGCCGATTGCCACGCCGATTACGATTACGCTCCACGTAACGTTCCTGCTTTGCCTTTATTCGAGATCGACGCACGGAATCGATCGGTACGCCGTCTTTTCCAAAAGGAAATTCCTCGAGATTCTCCTCCCTTCCGCCCTGGCCCCCTCGCCAGCCCCCCTGTCTCCGTCTGTTTCACTGTCTGCGTCAGTTCGCGGGAAACGCAGCGAAACGATATTCTTCGACGTTTCCCTGACTCATTTGTTCACGGAGCACGGATTAATTACCATTTTAGCGAAACAAAGCCGGTTTTTCTATCAACGGCGTTGCAGGACTTGGTACGGTTTGCGTTTAATCCCGCCGGACGAGCACTTTTAATTACTCGATGTCGGGAAAAAAAGAGAAGAAAAACAGATTTATCGTCCTTAATATACTAGTTTTATTCGTTTATCCTTTCATGCTTTCAGCGAGTGCACGTCAGTCTGTTTGTCATGTTCGTTGCTTGTTTCTCCTGCTATTTCTCTCACTCTCTCCCTCTCTCCCGCGCCCCTCGCGCGCGCTCTCGCTCACGCTCTCTCCCTTCTTCCGTTCGCCGTTTTGTTCGTTCCTCTCTGTCCGCGGGTCTCGGTCGCTCTCTCGGTCGCTCTCCTCGGACCACACTTCCCTTCTTTGTTCGCGCAGAGACAATTCCACTCGGACAATTTTCCATGCATGGGCTGGCACGTTTTTTCGCCGCGTCCACGCCTATTTTCCGGCCAACGATTCGGCCAAGCACGCCGGGATTTCGTTCGCGCGCCGCACCACGCTCCTCCAATATTTCCGCGCGTGTCCGCCGACACGCGCCGCGACGTCCGAGCCGATAGCCGAGTAAATTACGCTCCGTTCGCCGATTACGAGCTACGAGGATCCACGGTGTCGTTGCCGATGTCGTTTCGAGGCTACGCCGGACACAGAGACAGACAGAGAGAGAGAGAGAGAGAGAGAGAGAGAGAGAGAGAGAGCGCACGTAGAGCGCGTAACTTATTTTTACTCGTCTCGGACGCCCCGTACGATTTAATTAAACGAAAGGTGTGCCGACGCGGCGCGTTGCGCGCTTTGACACCGCTCGATTTTATATTCGCGAAAAACCACGCGAGAACATCGGGCCTCTTCGTAAATCTTCCTCTATTTAATTATCTCTTTCCGCGTTGCTCCGTAAATATTTTGCTTTATCGACGCGCCCACGCGTTGTACCCGTATATTTCGATTATGACGCGCGACCGACGTAACGAATGGTGTTTTGACGGTAACGCGAATATCGCGGATACGAGTCGCGTTACGCCGAGTCGTTTCGAGCTTAACGAACGCGTCGCATCGACATTCCTCTCCGCTACCACCCCCTTTTCACCCCTCTTCGGCACTTCTTCGCGTCGCCAGGATCGCCACGTTTCTTCGGCATTCGGTTCCAATCGATCGCCCTCGATCGCCCTCGATCGCCCTTGATCGCCCTCGATCGCCTTCGATCGGACTCGAGGGGGAGAGGGAGAGAGGGATGCGTCGAAGATGAAAAATTTGGGAAATGAAAGACGCGAAATGGTCCGGTCCGAGAAAGGCGGGCGCGGAAATGGCGGAGGAAAGAGGAAAGGCTAGACGAGGTGGACCAAGGGACGAAGCACGCGTGTCTCCCGGATCGTATCTATCGTATCTTCTATCGCAACAGATGCCTGTTGCTACGCGGCCCGGGCGATGCTGCCACGTTTTCGGTTGGTCGCGGTAACTTGCCTCTTTTCCGCTGCTCTCCCGGCTTCTTTCTCTTCGGGAAACGCTTTTCGCCCTTTTTACCACGTGATCGGACATTGACCCTTCGTCGGCGTAGCCGAGGGGTGGAAAACACGGGGTCTACAACGAGAAGGGACGAGACGGATGTTTCGCGTTCCTTTTTATCGATTGCGCGTACCGTTACTTTCAGATCGCGGGACACTCCTCTTCTATTCGCCCTTTCGGTAACGCGCTCGATCGCGAGCGTACGCGTTCCATCAACGCGATCCTAATCCGATCACCGAATTTCCCGAGACTCCTCGTCGCGTCCGATAAGCTTCCGTTTCCAAACGACGTTGCACGCGCGTACGCGTGTGCGTGTGCGTGCTCGATGATTACCTCGCGTGGCGCGAGGGTGCACAGGGGGTGGAAGAAGTGGCGGGCGGCAAAGCGGTCCGGGAAGTTGGGCTGAAAGCCGGGTCGACGGGATCCGGTTCGGTTTCGCGAAAGTCGAGGCCGCCGTTTCTAGCCGGGAACTAGCGGGAGAAAAGAGTAACGTCCCCTTCGCGTAATTAAGGACCAAGAGGGTTGGAGCGCGGCTCTTCGGGGGATGGGGCAGACATCGATCGGATTCGTCGCGTATAAACGCGCAGCCGGCCGGTACCTATCCCGTGTAACGCACGTTCGAGCGTGAACATGTACGGCTGAACACGCGCGCACGTGGCCAGCCTTCGCGGGATAACCAGAGGGCAATGACAGAGAGAGGGGGGGGCAGAGAGGAAGACACCGTGCGGAGCGTCGAAGAAGGAAAGGAAGCAAGAGACGAAGGAAACGAACGGAACGGAAGGAAGGAAGGAAAGAAGGAAGGAAGAAACGAGGGCTCGCGAATAGTCCCGAACCTACCCTAAATCGAAGACGCGCGGGGACACACCCCGAAAGAAAATGAAAAGCGGACTGCCGGTTAGGTGGACCGCTGGCTGGGCAACACGGGATGCCGCTATTCTCTCTCCGATTCTCGGCTGGTCCTCTCGTTTCTTCCTCCACCTTTTCACCCCGTCCCGTCCCTTTCCCAGCGTGGCTCTCCTCCCGGCTGCCGCCTACGACCATCCGATATCTTATTTCGTTCCCTCGGCGTCGATGTAAGCGCGAGACTCGTCTCTGCGCGGGGAGCGGACGAGAGTTAGAGAGAGAGAGTATCGCGAGGGCCTCTCGCCTCGCTCCTCGCAACCCCTTCCGATAGCCTCGCGGGCCCATCGATGCCCTCATCGGTGTCGTCGTCGTCGTCGTCGTCGTAGTCGCCGTCGTCGTCACCGTCTCCGTCACCGTCATCGCCGTCGTCGTCGTCGTTGTCGACGAGGCAACGAGGGCCACCCTGCGACGAGGCAGGTGTGTGCGGGCCACAATGGAAGGCGCGCGCGATCCGGAGGCGGACGAGGAGCAGAGCCGCGCGGAGAAAGAGAAAGGGCCCTGGTCTCGAGAGGGAACGCGCGCACGGCTACGCGTGCGGTGAACGGAGAAAGGAGAAAGCCGGAAAGAGAGCAGGCGAGAGAACGAGAACCGAGGAAACGACCGATGGAAACGGAAGAAAGAGAAAGGAGGAGAGAAGGAGAGAGAGAGAGAGAGAGAGAGCGCGAGAGAGAGCGCGCGCACCGAGACCACGGGCAAGACGAAGTCGGCTCGCGATAGAGAACTAGACGCAGAGGAAAACAGAGAAAGAGAAAGAGAGCGAGGTGAACGAGAGAGAGAGAGAGAGAGAGAGAGAGAGAGAGAGAGAAGGTGAAGGAGAGAGAAAGCTGGAAGACGGTGGCCAGAGAAGGAGAGCGAACGAGACAGTGAGAGGCGGCAACGCCCATTTTTTGATAAGCTAGTTACCCGCCGGCAGGCTAGCTCTCTCGCGAAGGGCGGGAGGGTGGCTCGGCAGAAGGCGGCAAGAGGAGCGGTGGCAGGAGGTTGAGGCCGAGGAGATGGCGTAGGAGGAGGTGGAGAAAGAAGGGTGGGTACACGGCGGGTGTCGGGTTCTACGGAGATCAATAACTGCATAAAAATAAAGCGAGGCTCTGGCCCGCTACCTTTAACCCACCGCCCCTTCCGAGTTCTCCACCTTCACCTTTTCCTCCGCCGCGGCCCCGTCCTCCGCCACGTCGTCCCTCGACGCCGCCTCCGCCTCCACGCCGCCGTCGCCGCGACTCTGCTTCGCCCGCGCTCTCTTTCCTTCGCTGCCCCTTCCAGCCCCCTCCCCTCCTACCGCTCCGAGCCACCGCCGCCCTGCTCCGCGACGCTCCGATCTCTCTCCTACGCGGCAACGTCTTTGCCGTGCCCTGCTCTCCTGCCACCCAACCACCCCCCCGAACCATCCGAACAACCATCCGAAGAACCATCCTCCCCCGACCACCGCCGCTGCTGCCGCCGCCGCTGCCGCCGCCGCCGCCGTCACTACCACTACCACCACCATCACCACCACCACCTTCACCACCACCTTCGCCACCACCACCACCACCACCACCACCACCACTACTACTACTACTACCACCCGCGTCCTTGTCCTACCGACACGTCCACCTTTGCCTCCGACTCCAGCCTGCCCCATCACCCGCCCCTTCTTCCTCTTCCGTGCGCCGCCACCGATGAGGAGATCCGGAGGTTATTGCCTGTATTTTCTTAAGGGATGAATTTTCCGCGAGGACTGCCACGGCTATGCTGCCCGTTGCCATCAGCGCCACCGACCACCCCCGTCTCTCATCCGTTCTCCCGCCGCCTCGCTACTCCTCGCTACTCCTCGCCTCGCCTCGCCTCGCCTCGCCTCGTCGGAGAGCCAGGCCGCGTCGCGGCGCGACTCGGACTCCTTTTCCTCTTCTTCCTCCTCCTCCTCCTCCTCCTCCTCCTCTTCTTAATTCTCGCGTCCTGCGACGGAGACACGGAAACGAAGAGAGGATAGTTGGTTTCCGGTGTAGGTACGGAATACGCAAAGTTTCCGGGGTGTCCTCCGGGGAACGCCGAAGAGGGGTTGATCAATTTCGCGATGGAGATGCGTCTAGGTGGCATGGCGTTGTTCGTGGCCGAGCAAATGCCCCGGACACGGGAATACCGGCTGTGTAGCGCGGTGTACGAGGGAAGAGAAGGACGAGCTGTACGAACTCGGCGAGAAAGAGACCGAGGGAACTCGGTTTCGTTGTTCGACAACTTTTTGCCGGCTGTCTTTGAAGCGTAACGCACACGCGCCACGCGACGAGGGTAACGGGCATGCATCCACGGGGGCGAAACATTTTTCATAAAGGCTTGGCCAAAAGGAAGATTCGTTCCCTGTGCTAGTCGAGTCGCGCGGGAAACGCCAGACCTAGGGGGTTACCACGATATTTAGCCTCGGAATATTCGGCTAGACGTCCCCTGGATGTATCGATACCGATCGATCGATCCTCGAATCGAGCGGAAAGACGCTCTCTCTCTCTCTCTCTCTCTCTCTCTCGTTATCGCTGGTTCGGGGGCATTGGAACGGTCGCGGGCCGCGTTCCGTGGAGCGCAGTCGGTAAGAGGGACAGAGGCAGAGACGAGAGAGGGAATTACGATTCCGTGTATTTCGAGAGCAACAAGTACTTACAGTCCCTTTGTGGAGCACGTTACGGCTGGAGAGACATCGAAGGGAGCGGAGAACAAAGTTGCAACGAGCGCGCCGGCAACTCGCGATTGCGTATTATATAATTCACGAGTGGCGGTCGTTTAGGCGCGGATCGGACGGCGAGTCGTTTTTTGCCATCCGACGATTCGAAAAACAAAAACACGCGTATAACCTGGCGAGCTTTTCGAACAAACTTACGACGCGGCGCTGCGACGAGCGTCGTTGTCGTAACCCATTCCCCGCGGCGAATTTCGCTAATGAGTTTTGTTAAGGGACTTTTAATGAGGGCCGACGTTCTCGCGCCGCTCAAAAATGTATCTTGGTTTACGAGCCGCCGGAAAAATTCGCTAATCCCAAGTAATTCCGGCCTCGGCGAGATTGTCCGCGGCTCGCGCACCGACGCGAGCACGCCAGCGAACGACCGGGGATAATTAAAGCAGCCAACGGTTCCGCCCGACCCTTCCGCGTTACTTCTAACGATGCAATCGCGGTTAATGCCAATAATACGTGAATCTGCCGCTAAACGATCCAACGTCCACCCGTCGGGCCCCTATCCCGTTTTCGCGATTTCCTTTTTCTCGGGGGCTAGAGTGACGCGCGGCGGCCCCGTCTCTCCTTCCTCCCTCTTTCCTCCCCAGTAAAGGGGAAGGCGGGCCACGTACACACGCACGCACGAGTCCAGGTGCATATATTCTCGAAACGGTGGACGCATCGCGGGAACTCGGAAGCGTGTCGTGGTCGCGTGGATGGTACACGCGCGAGTCGTGCATCCCCTGGCCGATTCGAATTCAGCGGCGCGTGTACGGGACGGATCGGGAGAGGATGCGCGCGATGTCGGCGGTCCGAGATGGTTGGCTTTGAGAAAAATGCAACGGATCGCGGCGTACTTTTGCAGTTCCGCGGCCGAGCGAGAGCGTCTACCCGGGGAGGGTCGGCGCACGAACCCGAAGGGGGATTCGATTTAGTTGACGTTGAGGAGAGAGGACGCCGGGGGAATTGATTACCTGGGACAATTGTACGGCAGGGTATCGCGTGCGCTGCAAGTTGAAATTTCGAGTAGATCGATCGTTCCGGGGGAGGGAATACGAGTCCTTCGAAAGGTTCTCCTTTCCGCCGCGCAACCTCGAGCTCGGCAAGGATGCCTCTCTCTCTCTCTCTCTCTCTTGCTCTCTCTTGGTCTCTCCGTTACTCTCTCCGGAGGGGCCTGGAGCCGCTCGATAGATTTCGGGGCGAACGCGGCGCGCGCCCAAGGACTCGTAAAAGTAATTTAAATTGGCTACTTTAAAGCGGAAGCCGCGTTCTTAATTAACTTCCGCGGAATTAAGTGGACCTAGCGGGAAAGTTAAGAGAAGGATATTTTAGATCACCTGGGATTGCTCGGCAGTGTCGGTAATTATACCGAAACTCTCGGGGAAAGGGGCGCGCGGCCGAGTCTCGGTACGTTGCGATCTCGAGACGCCGACTCGACTGTTTGTCCACCACGCCTGGCCGACGAAATTAATAAATTTCCCAAAGTCCATTGCCTTTCATCCCTTATCGCCGGAACACCGAAGCACCGTTAACGTCCGCGCGTCGCGTTCGATCGAACAGTCATTTCGACGGCGTTTCGGTTCACCCGTTCGTGTCCGCGTCGTTCGCGATCCACGCGATCGATCGAGATAAAAACGGGAAAGAGAAAAATCTGTGGTAAACGGTGGTAAAATTCACGGTGGATTCGCGGCCGAAAAATATGTGTCGTCGCGGCGTGGGTATAATCGCGGGAGAAATTTTTCAACCCTCTCTCCGGCGGGACAAGTGGTTCTCGAAAGGGCTAAGAAGGAAAGAGGGGTCTCGACGCCCCTACGTCTACGTACGCGGCTCGTACATAAATCACGTAGTAGGGGTAGGTCAGTGCGGGTTATCCTCGGAGGGTTGAAAGTTTCAGGAGAGAAGGGGGCGACCCGCACCGCTCGAGACACGCAAATTTAGGGTGGGTCGTCCCTTCGTAAACCGCGCGAGTTTTGCGTGAATTTCTCCGGCTCGTACGCGTCTTTAAAACACCGACGAATACGCGTCGAGTCCTGGTCGACGGGAGAAAGGAAGAAGAAAAATTCGCCGATCTCGCGGATCGAAAAACGGGCACGACGTTCGATCCCGCGAGAACTCGAGACGCGATTCTCCGTCGTAAGTCGGGATATCCTCGATCCCATCTCGACCCTCGCGCGTTCGCTCGTTTTCCCGGGAAAAGGGGGCGGGAACTTCGATTTTCTAGATCGTAATCAATTTTTAACCACCGGTTGTGCCGTCACGCGGAACGCTCCTGATTCACTCTGTCGATGAAAACGAGCACCGCTGCGGAGGGTGCATTCGAAATCGAATAACTTCCTTCCTCCGGACAAAAGTGCTTCTCGCGCGGAGATCGGCGTAGATAACGGTAGCCGCGCGAGCGTTTTCGGACGCCGAACAATCGAGAACCGAGAACCGACGACGCGACTGCGGGATTGCGATTTGGGGGGTCGTCGGGGTTCGCTCGCGACGAAACACGGACGAGACGACGACGACGACGACGACGACGACGATGACGATACAACGACGAGGCGAGCGTGCGCTTTTTTTTCGACACGGCGAAACGAGCTTGCACCCGCCGGCTACGACGATTACCGCGACGGCGTAGAAAAATATGCACCTGGCGTGTGCCACCTGCAATCTCGAAGAGCTAGCTCGCTCCGGATGAGTTCTTGATTGCCGACGAAGAAAAAGAACGTCCCCGCTGCGCGTCGATGCCACGGAGAAAAAAAGGTGTACCGATACAGGTCGTTGAACAACACCCTGCAGAGCCCTAACCCGGAAGTAAAAGCGCGCGTACGCATCCGCACGGTTGGATAACAAATCGGCCATGGCTCTAGACAATAAAACTTTTCCTCGGAACTTTTCTAGTACGTCATTGATAATCCTCTCTTCGCGAGCCGTCCGTCACACGCTTTGTTCGCTACCGACATCGTCGCCACCCACACCGCTCGTCGTCCACGACGCCTTCTCTTTCCAACTCCGCGCAAAGTCGCTCCTCTCTCTGTTTCCTTCTCTCTCGCGCTCTTTGTCTCGATGTGTCCCTCTCCGTCGAGATCTGGATCGACACGCGTGGCGATAAAATTTCGGTCGAGCGACGAGCTTGGACGCCGCTGAAAGACCGAAAGAACGCCCGACTCGTTTGCGGCCGTGTGCGTCGGAGAAGCGGCTTTCGCGCCTGGGATCGATAGCGAGCCTAACGGCCGATGTTTAACGTTAATTTCGCTGATAGAAAGTAACGATTTGTCACACGCGACGCCTCGGTATCCGCGAATTGACCACGCACGGTCATCCGTGTGCGAGGCAAGGGCACGGAACGGACGGGAAGGGAAGGGAAGGGGGCGGCGCGGGGCTGGAACGGAAGAAAGGGGGACGGGAAAGGCGAGGAAAGTCGCGGACGCGGCGGAAAGCCGAGGTCGTGGAGAAGATTTGCGACGAAACGCGCGCGCGACGCTCTCCCGCGGCGGGAAAGCCTTTCTTCGCACGCGTTTCCTGCTTGGAACTCGGACAAAGCTCCGTTCGCTGTTTTACGAGTGGAAAAGGCAACGCGCGAGATTTTTACGAGGGGAATGTAAATCCTCATTTTTTAAGGTTTCGAATAATACCCTCTTTTTTTTCAATACGTGGCCCGATGGTCATTGAATCGCTACGTTTCACTTTATTACGCGACGTAAATGCACGCGCATCGACGAGCAACATTTTTTCTCCCTGCAGCGGCGCTTCGCTCGTGAATTTTCGTAACGGCATCCTTTGATATCGTTCATTCAACTTTTTCCGATCTCCCCATAAAAAATCCCGGGGCGCAGCGGCGTTTGTTGCCGCCGACATAAACTGTTGCGTTAATGGAGACTAGCAGGCTCCACGGCACCCCTCCTCCGCCCCTCCCCGCGGACCCCCGTGGTGCTCTGCCTCTGCGATAAATACCGACGAACGCGGAGATCGCTACCAAGATTTCGCGACAGGATCGAGCTTTCGTCGTTGTCGAACAGACGTCGACGCGTTCGTCGCTCGACGATCGATCGATCGATCGATCGATAAGTTTTCCGCGAGAAATTCCAGTCGATGGTTCGCGCCGAGTATCCAGTCGAAATCGGAAACGCGCGAGGGGCCAAGGATCGTGCAAGTTTGCCGAAAGATCGAGACGGATCGACAGCGCGTGGAGGACGCGGAATCGAAAGTGGACCGTGTGTGGAAGAAGGAAGAAGGACGAGTGGCGGGAAACGGAGCAACGAAGGAAGATCCTGGCTGGAGCGGAAAGAGGATGGAAAAGGGGTGGACGAGAGAGAAGGAGAGAAAGAGGAAGAGACGGGAAGAAGAAGGGAGAAGGGCAACGGCAGATTGCGAGGAGACAGAGGGACTTTCTGAAAGGGGGGTGCAATGCGAGTGCAATACTTTTCCGTGAGACGGCACCAGTGTCGTCGGCCCTGAGGGGTGGGTTCGGGCTGGACTGGGGGTGTGCGTGGGGTCAACGACCGCAGTTGGGGTGGCTTCCCCCTACCTGCCACCCTGTACACCTACTCCTCCCTCCTCCTCGGGCCGTTCCTCTTCCTCCAGCCCCTCTCTTCCACCTTCTACACTCTCCCCTACGCGCTGTACGCCAGGCCACGTTGCGGTAGGCGAAGGTTGGGGCAGGTTAGGCTTAGCTTAGGGTTCAATATCGGGGAAAACACGGGCTTTTATTTGATCGCTCGCTACGTTCTCTGCCCTTTCCGCGCCTTTGCCGGACAGAGAAAGATACTCGAATGGCAGCCGAGAGCGAGAGAGATCTCCGGTTACGGATGGAGCGAGACGTTCATCGAGAGAAAGAGAAAGAAACAGAGAAAAAGCGAGAAGAGCAGCGAAAGGGTGAAAGAGGGAGGGCGGGAGGGAACGAGAGAGCGAAAGAAAAGGGAGAGACAGAGAGAGAGAGAAAGAGAGAGAGAGAGAGAGGGAGGAGTGCGTGCGTGCGTCCATGAGTGCGTGCGTGCGTGCGTGCACGCATTGGTTCCGTACTTCTATGATCCTCTGAATACACCCTGGCCAGAAGGGGGTGCTTTCACGTCGACTACGCCACGGGAAAAAGACCGACATAATTCATTGGAAAATTTCAAATTCGGTTTTATCGCGGAGCGATCGAGTTGTCTTTGAAGCGGAGGCGGGCGTACGCGCGCGGGCGCGCTCGCCCGTGCCCGCGGTTCACCCCTTTCCCTTCCTTTCTCCAGGAGTGCGTGTTTTTCTTCTTGAAGAGGTAGCGTTTGTAGGGTAAATAAATTCAAACGGGAATCGCGATTATCCATCCTCCTTTAGCTCCTGGCTCAAGCGGTCTGCTTTTTTTTTCCACACCGAGATCGTTGCTACGCCGAGGCAAGGGGTTCATGCCCTCCCGACGTATCGTTACATTTTCTTCCTATTCAAACGGAACCTGGAGCGCTCGAGTCAACGGGGCTGCTCTACCTATCGTTCGAGTAACGTTCAATTTTCTAAAACGGTCACAACCGGCTCGATCGCGGTCGCGAAACCAACCATCGGCCCTTTTTTTTCTCTATTCTGGTGAAAAAAAAAATCTTAGCACACCTCGATGAGACGAGATTCTCACGGACTACTGGCCGCTGCAACGTTAATTACTTCCTCGAAGCGACCACACCGCCGCCTCTGCTGTTTCTTTCGAGTTGCCGTGGTGCAACGGTTAAGGGACCTCGTTTGCACCGGTCGATCGTCGGTTGGTTCGTAACGAGCGTGTCGATCGATCGGCGGGAGAATTATTTATTAAATTAGCGAACTCGAGCGTTCGCCGTTGGTCGTCGGGAGTAGCAGCGGAAAACGACGCCGATCCCCTCGGTGTTCGACGTTCCTCGCGGTCCGGTTCCCGCTTTCCAGGCGTCCACCGACCGGGGGGTGACTTTACGCGTCCACCCTCGCTCTTTGCCCTTAATCCACAGCCGAGTAATAAACGTCCCGCGGATCGCGCGATCCGAGACGTTTCCTTCGCTCGCGACCACTTTCGGCGCGCAACATTTGACCGCGACGCGGGACTGGCGGCGAAGAGGAGAGCCGGGCAGGATGCGCCTGCTTGGAAACGAAACGAATGAATCGATGTCGAACGATGGGATCGCTGGTTGGACGGGGGGTTGAACGAAAAAGAAAAGAAAAGAAGAAAAAAAAAAAGACGAGCGGAGAAGCAAAGGGTGTCTAAGAGGAACGGAGAGGTGGGAAGAAGGTGAAAGAAGAGAGGAAGCTAGCGTGGGAGAGCACGAGAGGTGATGGGAAAGGGTGATGGACGCAAAAGGGGCAGACGGATTTGAGGAACAAAGGGGGTGAAAAGGAGCCGTAGTTAGGGGTAGAAGAACGCTGAGCTGCCAATCAGTCATTAATTAGAAACTACTTGAAAGTTACGCACCCCACGGACAGAGAGAAAGAGGAACGGAGAAAGAGAAACGGTCTGGGGAGGAACGTTCGGTCTAGACGCAGAGGGTGAACGTCACCGTCGACGATTTCGGCACGATTTCCCTGAAATTCGGCGTAATTAGAAGGGACAGACGCGAGACGCGTGGGGAATGGAGGAAGACGTAGACGAGTTCGGCCGATTTTTCCGCGAATTATCGCTCGCGCAAAGGGCGAAATTCGAACGCGTCGCCTCGCGACGACGAGGACCGGATTGATCCGATTAACGGCAGCGGCGGCGACGACGACGACAGCTATTTATTAATCGACGTTCGCGTTCGTCTTTCCATCCGAAAATCGTTTGCTCGTCTTTCTCTCGTTCCCGCGGGGAACACGATCGCGGTTGTCCGCTCGGAGACGCGTTTCCGCGAAATTTCGCACGGGCTGAATGCGAATGGTTTTCATAACCGGATTACGTAATTCGTTCTACGGGCGGACAATGAGATTGCGTAACGTTGCTTCGTCGAACGTTGCCAATTGTAAAGCGTTAATAAGAGAACGATTTTATATTTCTCGTTTCGATTCCCGTCGTTTCGAGGCTGGCGCAACTTTCTTTCCACCTCGTGCACCTCGGTTAACGCGGAATGCGTCCAAGAGGAACGGCGGGAGGCCACCGACGAGAGGACGTGTTCGTTTCGCGGCCGACCTCTCAAAGATTCCGTGTCGCGTCGTCGCCTCGACGTCGGATACGGCAACAGTTATGATCCGTTTCCATTTCCGTAATGAAATTCCATCGTCTGAAACTCTTTCCTCGCCTCCTTCCGCGGTCAGGCACCTCGTCGTTCGTTGACGAAATTATCGATTCGGCGCGAAGAACGCGCGACCGGTTAAAGGCCAACGAGCGAGGAAGATCGCGAGACCGGCATGTCGTTACGCCGTCGACGGATCGCGAAGAAGGACGACGACGTTTCTCGAGAACGGAAGCAACCCCTAGCGCGCGCGCGACATTCGCGTCGGTGACGCGTACGGAGACAGGGGAAGGGAGAAAAAGATAATGAGAGAGAGAGAGAGAGAGAGAGAGAGAGAGAGAGAGAGAGAGAGAGAGAGAGAGAGAGAGAGAGAGAGAGAGAGAGAGAGAGAGAGAGAAAGAGAGGACGAAAGAGGGTGGTTCTCCCGCGATGGTGTTTCGCGTTCGTTTCTCGCGGAACGGCGCGTTGCATCGAACGTTGATTGGCCGGGAAAACCGTTTGAGACGGGACCGTGGTGCGTTCGTCGATCGTTTTGAGAGACGATAAACGTTGGCAATTAAGCGTCGTCGCTAAGGAAAGCAACGAGGGTGAAAAAGGGACTGGAAATGTCCGGGCAAACGGTTACAAGTATTTCATTGAAGAACGTCGTTGCATCCCCTGCTCGTAGGTATACCAATTATTGGGTCGATGTCGGTCTAGAACGGAGGGTGAAGAAGGTCGGGACGGAATCGGTGGGGCGAAGCTGAAATTTTAAACGCCTGCTAGCCGTCTCGCGTGTCCCTTTTTCGAAGTCTCGGCAATCGCGATTATCTCTAATGGATTCGGTTATCGATCTTACAGCGAGGTTTCGACGTTTCTCCTACGTCCGACGCCGTTGTCCAGTTCCAGAGAGGGTGGAACGTTCGAGCGAGGACCTTGGGAACGCGAACGCGGCTCGATCGCGAAACTCTGCCGGTGGTCACGCTTTCTCCCGTTCGGACTCTCGCATGCTACCTTTTTCGAGGAAAATCGCGCGCGATGGAATCGGGAACGGCGGAAAGAAAAGCGAGGGCTCGGCGGACTTTTTCGTCGGTGCGTGTTCTCTTGCTCGCGTGGCTTCTCCGTTTTCCGAATCAGACCGAAACAATCAGAGGCCGAGCAGTGGACGTGGTTCGGAGGAGGAAAGGGGGAAAAAGCGGGCAAACACCGAAGCTCTCGACTCGAATGCAGGTGGAAGTGTGAGCGCGCGGGATGAACGAATTTTCCGCGAGGGGTCGACACTCGACTATCCTTGCCCGTGTTTCTCGCGCGATTTTCCCGCTTCCGGTGGCTTTTTCGAGCACGGGTATCGCCAAGAGGGGCTACGGGACCGAGCGAGAAGGCGAGCCAAGAGGAGAGCGAGAGGGAGAGGGAGAGGGGGCGAGAGAGAAAGGAAAATGGGAGGGGTGAAGTAGGAAAAGTCTAATCGAGGTGGCTTTGAGCGTCGACACCTCGCGATGGAAGGTCGGAGGTGGGCGCTCAGAGGAGAACTGGAATCGGGGTTGCCACTCGAGAAACGGGGTGCCGTTGCCGGCAATTATTATCGCCGGCTGACAGGTAAGAGGCGACTCGGTGCGCCGCTTGGGGAAGCTAATTGCCGGCAGCACCGAGACACGGCGTACACTCTTACGAAAAGCCCGGAGAGCAGCTGGATCCCGGCGAGCTTTGACGAGTCTAATCGCTCGTGTAACGAACTGGACCGTGCGATCGCAAATTGCCCGTTTGCTCTCCGTGCTTGTTTGCACGACGACGAGACACTCTCGACCGGCATTTCCGATATCGTCGCTGCGGCACGCGCGCGCGAGCCCCCGTTGTGACAGAGAAAGTCTCTACTTCTCTGCTCGAAATCGCGGAAATAAAATCTTCTCCTCGGTTATCGCGTTACCCGTGAATTTCGCCGTGAATTTCGAGTCGTTCGGTCAGAAGGGGTTAGTAGTAGCAGGTAGTCTCCGGGTGGTACCCCGCGGTGTTCGTTCCGACGCTCGTCGACGTTTTCCACAGCTCCTCTCGTCGGCCTCCGAATTATTCCCCCTGACGGATTTCTGGAGCGGCCCGCGGAAATCTGTCTCGTAAGAAACTCCGACGTTATTCTATTTCCGGTTTCGAGTCGCTCCTACTCGAGGGTGGTTTTTTTCCTCCCTCTCTGCCCCGTCCTCGCCCTCCCTGTCTCTTTCTCTCTCCTCCACTCTCACCCCCTTCAGCCCGTCCGCCCTCTCTTCCTCCCTCTCTCTCTCTCTCTCTCTCTCTCTCTCTCTCTCTCTCTCTCTCTCTCTCTCTCCTTCCGTCTCTCGGCGAGGTCTCTCGCGGACGCAGCCTGCTGTGAAATTGAAAAATTTTCGCGCGTTTTGCGGGCCTCCTGCAGACGAGTCACCCGGTGTGCACGCAGACTGGCTGGATTACCGGCTAGGCTTTGAGACCCACCAAACAGACCGGAAAATATGCAGGCTGCATAATTCAGCACGCTCGTACGTGCGTGTGCGTAGACGAGATACGCGCACGCACAGGCGCACGCACGCACACACGCGGCCGCGCGCGTTCATGGAGAGCGCTCGCGCGTCCGCGCACCCGCGCACCCGCGCACCCGCGCACCCGCGCACTCGCGCACTCGCGCTGCATCGCGACCAGCAAAAACTTTGTCCGGTATCACGCGCCACACAGTCGTCGCGACGCGATTTCCCTGCGAATTCTCCGGATTTTCGATGCCCCGGCGTACACACGCTTCTTCTCGCCGACTTTCGCCAGCTCCTATCGCCAATTCCGTGTATACTCGGAATCAAGAATCCGCGACGAGATCGGTGTAAACGATCGAGAGGGAGCGAAAATAATGGGACAAAGCGCCGTTAATGACGCTCGGCGCTGCCGTTTGCGTTGTCACGCGAGGAAAGTTCGTTGCATCGGCCGTGCAGCACCCTTTTCGCAATTGCGAACGACAAACTTTATCGCGTACGGCGATACACAGCTGGCGGTGAGCGCACACGCGCGCTCCACCGCTCACCGATTCGCTCGAGGGGAGAACGGCAAAAATTACGGTTTGTCCATCGAGAGGGTTAGCCTTGGCCTTCACGCTCGATCGTCGTCGCCGTCATCGTCGTCGCCAACCTCGTCGTCGTCGGAGTCGTTTCGTGGAATCGAATCGAATGGAACGTATTCGTGAGGGAGCAGAGAGAGAGAGAGAGAGAGAGAGAGAGATAGAGAGAGTGAGGGAGAGAGAGAAAGAGAGAGCCAAAAGTACGGTTTCGTTTCACCGAATCGGTGTTCACGCGGCGCCAGATCGATCCGGAGCAACAAGTACCTCGGCTCCTTCGGGCTAAAACCAAGGAAACCAGCCAGCTCGGTCAGGAACCGAGTTTCACGGGCGACCCTAGTTCAGACGAATCGGCTTTTCGCGGAAAACGTTTCGTGACCTGTTTAACGCGACTAACGACCGGTTTCTATCGTCGGAAAATAGATTTCCGTGCCAACGAGGCTATTTTTTTCCCCTCCCTCGACGAGGAGACGTAGCGAGACGATATCGCGGATGGCTGCGACAATGCTCGCGAGGCCGTGATCGCGCGACAACCATATCGTTGGAGCGTCCTGAATGGCGGTTCGCGTTGAATTGGTCTCGTTAAGAGCTACGCCGAATTTCGTCGGCGACGCGAGAACTGGCTCGTTGGGAAGGGTCAGGGCCCGCGCCTACTTGCCAAGCCAGATATATTCAGCTCGGGCAGTAAGCGAACAAACGTTTGGTGCTGCCGGTCGCGGAGACGCGCGGTTACAGGTCACTCACCGAATATGAGTAAACCGCCTGACGTCGCGCCGCGTCCTCTTTGCTCCGCTCTGCTCTGCTCCGCTCTGCACTTCTCTTCTCTTCTCCGCTAGGCTCCGCCGACCGATCGTCTCGTTTTCGAATTCGCGCCGCGTACGAACGCGTTCGCTAGCTAATGCCGCTCTTACGGTACGCGGAAACGTCTCGCAACGGTATTTCTCGAAATTTCCAACGCGCTTTCCACGCGATAACCGATCGATACGCGAATGGTTCGAGTGTCCCGAACGGGGGAAAGGATCGAGTGGATCGGGAACGATTCACGGCGGGAAGATTCGAAGCGGAGGAACGAAACGAAAAGCGGAGGAACGGAACCGCGTGGCGGAGCACTCATCGCCGACCATACTTAACGATAAAAGTGTACCGCGTCAATGACCTTGCGTACGCACGCGTGCGGGCTAAAAGTGCAGGCGGCGAATAAAACGCGTTTCCATGGCGTGGAAAGCGTCGAATTTCAACCGGTCGTTCCTCCTTCGCGTCACGCCCGTCGAATTACGAATTCCTCTCGCCATCGTGGCTCGCGAACCTAACCCGCCGACGACCACGACCGCGACCACGATAATATCGATATACTCGAGTGGTCGAGCGATTTGGTCGATCGCCGATGGAAAACACGCGGGACACGTAAACGTGCGAACGAGTCGGTGCAGCCGATCGCGTTTTCGGGCATTCTCGTTTCGATTCATGGTAGGCAGGCAGGCAGGCAAGCGAGGAGAGACTGGATCGGTCTTTCGTCGGCCATTAATAAGCCACGAGGCTTCTCCGTTCGCAGCTCCGGGTCAGGTTAATCGGATTTGCGACGAGGCCAGCGACGAGGCCAGCGACGAACCCCGCTCGACGAAAAACAACGTCGCCCGGCGATCGATCGGACAACGCTCGCGAATCGCCCAACGAACCGGCCGCACTCGGTCGATCGCCAATTCCGGTGACCCATTATTCGGCCGCGTCGCCGGTCGTCGCGAACTCGCGACGTCTCCGCGAATCGTGGACGGAAGGCGGACAACGATCGAGGAGAAAAAGGGTGAGCGAGCGGGGGATAAAAAATACTTTTAGGCCCGACTGTACGCGAAACGGCGGGACATTTGTTTCGCTGCGCGGCGAACGCAACGAGTTCCCCCGTGCGGAAGGTTAGGGCCGGATGTCGGTGGGGAAAGTTTTGACCGAGCACGCACGAGCTCGCCGGCTGCCGAAAGGCCTAACGGGCGATTTGGGGTAGGTCCTGGTCGAGTCACGCCGACGGTCCCGTGTACAGCCAGTCCCGGCGAAAAGAGGGAGACGCTCGGATCGAAGGGAGCCACGAGATTTGCTTGGAAAGTTTTGTCGCGCCACGCTCGTCCCCTGATCCTCGTCGCTTTGCCAAAGACGCTCCACCGCCACCGTCACCATGTGATCGTCGTCGACGTCGTCGTCGTCGTTCTCTGCGCTTTGAAAAAAGTTTCACCACCTCTTTCCCACTTCGGTGGGAATTTTTCATCGATCGACCTTAAAACGATCGCTTCGCTTTCTCCTTCGGAGAATCGCGATGAAACGGAACGGAGCGGAACGCAGCCGTCCGTTTGGACGGACGTTGGATTTTCCCGTAAGCCGCGAAACAGCGGCGATGGCGGTGGAGGCGGCGGGGCTTTTGTTTCGGCGAACAGCGTGTCTGGCGTGTCAAGGACGGAAAAGGGGCCAAAATCGGGGGAGTCCGATGGGGTTGCTGAAAAACGAGCTCGGCGAATCAACGCGGGTATCGATTCTTACGGTTTGTGTAATTTACGTGAGTCACTGGCGTACGCAAACCCATACGCGCGGAGCTCGCGTTTCGCTCCGACAACGGCGAGCGAGTAGCCGGCCCCGATAGGGGTTTCCGCCGTTCGACTTTGTTCGCGAAAGATCGAACGGCACCGCGCGCGTACCTTCGTGAAAGCGACGGCCGGCGTGTACGTAGCTATTAACAAAAGTGACGGAAAGCACCGGCGTCGCGGAGCGTATTCGCGGTGCGCTCGCGAGCGGAGTTAATTCGCGGAAATGGAGGACGAAAAGGGAAGAAGCCGGTGCGCGCAGCGTTGCTCCGCCGTGGCCCCCGCGATGCGTTCGATGGCCGGTGTGTTGCGAAAGGCAAACGCGGACAACGATGGATTCTCCGTTCGTTTCCGGGTCGAAAAGCAACGCGAGCGCGAGAAAAAGTATTCCTTTCGCGGCGGATCGATAACCTGTCCGAGTCGCGTAGCTGGCCTACCAACCACCCTTCCGTCTTCGCGGTGGTCGTTCCCGTAAACGACCGGAGCGCAGCCCAAGGAGAGAATAGTTGGCGAGTTTGGTGCCGCGAAACTTTCTCGCCGCGCACCTACTTCCCCTGTACTTTTCGCCTATAGACATCCACCGGTGGCGGCCCGACCTATACCGCGCCTAATCGCCACGAGCGATTCCTCCCATTCGATTCGACTCGATTCGATCCGATCCGATACCGTCCGATTAGTCTCGATCGGCTATCGTTCGATACGTAACGTTGCTTCGAGTCGATTCGACGCCCTAAATCGCGCGGTTGCGCGTATACGCGTCGATTCCGCTCGATTCGATCCGATCCCATCCGATCCCATCCGATTCGATCCGATACGAGATACCGCGAGATAAGATACCGTCCGATAGAGATGGATCGATCGAACGATGCATCGTCCCGACTGGTTTTTCGCCTGCACCAGGGAAACGACGACGGCGATTTTGCAAGAAACGCGCGACACGGCTTCGACGAATGCTTATCGCTCGGTGACATTCGGTCGCATGCTTACACTTGAGCCTCCGACAGGCTGAACGGGTGTGTCCATAGGCGCACAATGGGCACACACGTTTCCTCGTGAAATACAGCGTACGTAGAGGACGGGAAAGAGAGCGAGGGGGGGAGAGAGCGAGAGGGCATAACGCACACACGTATACGACGCTCGTTACACATGGCCGTAATGCACACGGTATCGATCGGTGTTTTTGCGCCGTATGACAACTCGTTACGGAACGCTGATCGAAGCGCAAGCACAAAGTACACAATTACGGTATGTTCGCGGTGAGCGCATCGTACTCTGAAAGGAAGAAAATTGGCGGAGTTTCGCCTTTTCGCCGCGCTTAATTCCTTTCCCCCCTTACCCCCGATCTTTTCTTCTCTCTTTCTCTCTCGCTCTCTCACATCGTTCCTTCACCGCTTCGCCCGTCGTTCTCTCCGCTACCCTGTTCTCTCGTTGCCTTTATCTTCGCCCTTCGCTCGTCCTTTCTTCCTCGCGCCCACCCCCGCGGCTCCTCTCCCTATCGAAAGGAGAGCAAAAGCGAGGCCGAGCAGATCCGAGAGGAGCTTCCTCGTTTCTCCCTGCCGATTTCCCTCTCTCTCTCTCTCTCTCTCTCTCTCTCTCTTGCTCTCTCATCGTCGTCTAAGGGTTCGTCGTCGACGACGGAAATATTAGCCTGACGTTTTCCCGCTGATTTGACTTTAATATCGGCTGCGGAACGACATCCATTCGCCGAGCTAGCCGCGGGCAAAGAGCGCAATGAAAATATTTCGTTATGTCGCAGGACGATGATATTAACGCGGAGAGAGTCTGGCTAAGAGGCGGAGAAAGAGAGAGAGAGAGAGAGAGAGAGAGAGAGGGGAGAAAGAGATCGAGACGAAAGTAAAGGGCGATAAGTACGGAGACGTATGACGACGCCGTCGATGATGACTACGACGACACGGTCCGTGTCTTTGGTAGGGAAATCATCGCGAGTCCTAAGCGAGTGTATTGCGTTACGGTCCGAGTAACCGTGGAAGAAGAGAGAAAAAACGTAGCGAATTCGATACCATGAGCGACAATAATAGAGAAGATAATACGGATCGACGAGATGAAAAGTCGTCGAGTTTTCGTTACACTCGTTGCCAAGATAATACGTTTCGTAGCGCGAACGTTGAAGAGCCGAGAAAACTGCTCGTCGTTCCATGTCGAGATCCTCCTTTCCTATAGCGTCTGGTCCGCGAACCAAAGGGTTAACTCGAGTGTCGCGTTATCGCCATTTTTCGCGATATCCATTTGGTCGGCTAAGCCGTTGGCAGCGGTGGAATAAGGAGAAAAGAAAGCTAATGGCGACGTCTGTAACCGCGTCGAAAAGCCAGAGGGTGGCCCGGAGGGTGGGCCAGAGGGTGGAAAGGAAAGGAGAAGAGAATTAGCGGCGGATCGGCGAGGACGAGTGGCACGCGCGCTATCGATTCGGTTTCCTTCGGTAGCCGGATGACAGGCCTAGGGTAACCCGGGCCGCGCTTAATCGGCATCGCGTTATATAGGGGTAGGTTCGCAGGGCAGGTTATGGTGAATCGGAATGCAGGATTAGTCACGAGCAAGCTTGCCTCTGGGTAACGACAGCTGCTACCACCATGCACCGTTGCCGTCATCAACGGCGACTATCGACGCCATTAACCGACGGATATACCGGCACCGATGGTTAGTGTCATCTACATTCTACACGGAGATTCGCGCAGGTAACGTCGACGGGCCGGTGAATACGGGGGCTTCCTCTCTCGCGCGAGTGCGAGCTCCGACGTTGCGAGGTTTCCGACCCCTTCCAATGATGAATCTTCGAGAATCGAGTGAATGGCGTTCGACGTTATCGAATACGAGCGCGCCCTCGCGAGCTACGCAACCCTCGCGAAATTCTTCCCGGGATTTATCGCGCGTAAAGGGGATTACGCGGAAACGGGCCACGCTCGCGACCCTATCGCTTTTTCGAATAACGACCCTTCCTCCTCCGACTACCTTTCGCGATTCCTTCTCGCGTTCCTTCTCGCGTAAACGCTTCGTTCGCGGCCGCTGATAGCCGCGACCCGAGTATTTCTCGCCGCGCGATTAGACGAGCGGAATCGCGAGGAGAAAGAGAGCCCAACAACCGCGTCCATTACGCGTGATCCTCGCGACCAGGTTGTTCGATTTTCGTTCGAGCACGGTTCTCGTGGTTCGGTCTCGATGCCCGGAGAGCCCGTTCGACGGATGCGTAAAAAGAGCTCTTTACATTTTTTCTGCACCGTGCCTCTCGGCCCTCCCCTTCCGCACCGTGGTGCCGGTGTAACTCTCCTTCGGTTTCGAGACTGTGTAATTTAGAGCCGTTTGGACGTCGCGTAATGGAAGACAGGCAGCGGGGAAGAGAGAGAGAGGGAACGAGAGACTCGTAACGCGGTTCTCGAGCTGGTCGAGGATGGGTAGAGCTCTAGAGAGAAGGAGAGAACGAGACAAGGGGCGCTACCAAATTAGAGCCGACAAGTTATAGCCGCTAAAGAGCGAGACAGGCGAACGCGCGGCGAAGGCTAATCGTTGGACGAGTTGGGGTGCCGACGACCCTTGGTTGGCTGCGAGGAAAAAATACCGTGGCCCGAACGAGGCGCTCACCTTGCGCGTCTTTTTATCCTCCGTTTAGGTGGATGCCACGAAAATCGCTTGGGATCGGTGCCAAAATCGTGGATGGTCGTGGAACGGCGGAACGAAAAGCGCGGGAACTCGAGGCAACGCGTATGCAAATGAGTCGGAACGGTGCACCGACGGCGAAGCGAGGGCATGAATCGACTGGCGGAATTTTTGACGAAAAGAGGAAGAGAGAGAGAGAGAGAGAGAGAGAGGAAAACAGAGTGGTTCCGCGTGAACACCGACTACACGGCCGATAACTGGCCCGGGAAAAAGAAATAAGAAGAAAGAGGGAAAGACGATGGAAGGACGGAAGGAAGAAAGGAAGGAAGGAAGGAAGGAAGGAAGGAAGGAGGGACGAGGTTGGAAAGTTGGCAACGAAACCGAAAGTTTGGACGACCGGACGAGTTTGCGGAGGGAAAAAATGGCTGATGGCCGGGAGGAAGGGAAGGAGGAAGGGAAGGAGGAAGGGAAGGAGGAGAGGGAGAGGAAGGAAGGGAGGAAGGGACAACGGGAGAGGGCGCCAGGTGGATGATCCTCCGAAGACGGTTCGGAGGACGTTGCCGGTCGGGAGGGCCGAAGAAAGGGCCGTCGAGAGAGGGACCAAACCGGACCAGACCGGACCGGCCTGGCCTGGCCTGGCCGCTGGTGCGCTGGTGCTGGAAGAACCGAACAGGGGGATCCGAGACGAAACGGGGGCAGGAAGGCAGAGGGGCAGGTTGGCCCAAAAAGTCGAGCAAGAGTCGAAGAACTTCAGGACGGACCAAGGACCGACGGCGGTTTTCTTGCCCCTCCCTAAACCACTCGTTGCCTCTTGGCTCCGTCCTTTTTCTACTCCGGTTGGCCCTTTCGTTCTACCCAGTCCCCCGGTCTGTCCATGTCTCTTACGCTCGCCTTCGCTTCGCTTCGTCCTCTTCGTTCCACTCGCCGCGAACCGAGCGGAGTTTCGCGTCTCGGTCTGGCCGAATGCCCGCACCTGCGTGCGACGAAGAGGACACGCGGTGGTCCCGGAGCAGAACAGCGGGGGGACGAGAGAGGAAGACGGCACTGACCTAAAGCAACATGGTCGGCAAAGTCGGATCCCAAAGCGACGAGGAAAGAAAGAATGCGTCGGATGGAAAAGAGAGCAAAGCGAATCGCGGCCGAGAGGGGGTGGGAGCGTAATGGCGACGAGAACGAGATGGTTCGGTCGGCGACGATGCGCCATCCTAGATTTCGAAGGTACGCCAAAACGTTTTCGCGTCCCGAAATCCTTTCCTCTTCTTTTCGCTCCCTTACGTTTCGACGACGTCCTTGGGCCGACGCTAGGCATCGCGTCTAGCCGACGACGGCGACGAGAACGAGAACGAGAACGACGAAGATTACGAGGAAACGTGTCAAGGAGACGCGAGGCGAAACGAGGGGATGAAGTTTCGTTCGAAGGAGAGAGAGAGCGGTCCCCGCTGGGAACGGAAGAAGCGACTACGAGGACGCATTGTTCCGGCGTGGTAGATGGCGCCACCTGCGCGAGCATGGCACGCAAAGGGCCGCAGCAGCGGCGCATCGCCGGTGCAAATAGAATTTCAAGAGTTGCACATTAAACGCTTTATGTCGCTGACGCGCAACCTTTTACGACCTCGCGGACCGTCTCTGTGGTAATACGGCGAGGACCTTTTGAACGCCGCTGCAAAGTAACGCGCGCTATCCCCACGAAGCTTTAGCCCCCGGATAAATAAAGAATGTTTACGGATTTTTTTTACGCCCGGCAGAGAGGAGCGGTTGAGCTTAATAAAATCGCGTCCCTCGTGGCCGGGACGCGCGGCGCGGTTCTTCGATTCAAGGGTTCGTCGATGGGCTCGCGGGAACCACCCTGAATCGCGCGCATGCAAATTTCTACCCTTTGCGGAAACGCGAGTACCCTGCTCGTTTGTTTATCACGGGATAATCGCTGGCGCGTAAGAAAAGGAACGGCACACGGTGCGCGGACTTTGCAGGTACCTACCTACCTAGGTCGGTGTACTGCTACGGGTGTTCGGGTTCAGGTAGCGAACGGAAAACGGAGAGAAAAAGAGCGACGCGATCCGTTTCAACGAACGAACGAACGAACGAACGAACGAACGAACGAAGGAACGAACGGTGGTGTGGAGCCTCGAGAACGACGGTTTCTCGCGACACGATTTCACGGTTGCGACGCGCCAGAACTAACCATCTCTCCCCGGGGCTGGTGTGCGCGGTCGCGCTCGCGCGCGCGGACGTCGAAAAGCGGCGGGCCGCCGGCCGGTGCTGATAATTACCGCACGAGAAAGCACGCGGCGCGTCAGGTGGTTGCGGTTGATCCTATCGCGAAACGCGATTAACTCGAACCAGCGGCCAGAGTTCGAGGAGTTTTCGACGTTGCGAAAGTCACTCCCCTCGTCCTTGGTGGATCGCCGATTAAACCGAGTTGAAGGCATCTCTCTCTCTCTCTCTCTCTCTCTCTCTCTCCGGGTCTCGTTTGTCCGAAAGTCGAACGGTGGCGATTTCGATGATGTCGGAGAGACGGAAAGATTGTACGAAGGATGCGGCGTTGGCGACACTCGTAACGATTAACCGGCAGCGTTTCGCGATGCTTCGGGGTCCAGTTTTGCGAGGAATCGCGCGGAAATAAAGCAAGAAGAGACGCGCGTGGTAAGAAACCCAATATCCCGCGTGCACACCACCGCGTCGCGTCCACCGATCTACATTCAACCGGGCAACGCGCGCGGTTCGGAAAGAGAGGAGCGAGCAACGCACGCGGCGGACCGAAAGAAGAAGCGGCCAAGAGCGCGGGGAAAGATAGAGAGCGAGAGAGCGAGAGATCAAGAGAGAGGGAGAGAGAGAGAGAGAGAGAGGGAGAGAGAGAGAATCGGCACGGTGTGTACACGAACGGCGAACTACTTTTTGCCGATCTTCTCCTCTGCGTACGTCTTGACTCGTCGGTCGGGCCATCCTTCGCGCTCAACCTCTCCTCCTCTCCTGCCTCTCGGTCCTCTCTACGCGTCTCTTCTTCCTCGAGTCGTTGCACTTCCCCAGCTGGCGGAGCCTCTGCACCCGATCCTGCCCGCCGCCTGGCTTTGGTCTCCACTCTTCTATTTCTCTAGATTTCAAAGCGCTCAAACAGGTTTCAAAATCCCGCCCGCGGAAAAATCGCGTTCCTTCCCTTCCCTGCGAGCTTCTTCTTCTTCTTCGCCGGCTCTTTTCTTCGTCTTCCTCTTCGTCTTCGTCTTCGTCTTCGCCTTCAGCTTCGTCTTCGCGTTCGCGGAGCAGGCAGCGATCCGACTTACGCGCCGGTCGCCGTAAATCCTCGATTCGCCGCGTGGCGTCCACCAACTTTTCGTCGCCGACATTCTCGACCCTTCCGATACTTTCCACGCGCTCTTCTGCCTCTCTCTCTCTCTCTCTCTCTCTCTCTCTCTCTCTCCCCCTCTGCACTCTGTTACGCCGACAAACACCTCCTCGAGTACTGGAGCCGCTGTTGCTCGCCGCTGTCCATCGAATCATCACCGCCTTCCGCATTGTTCGCCGAGCACGATGGGCCGGACGAGAGGCAGCGTCCTGGGAACTCGGCTGCGCGTCGGTCTTTGATCGCCGGCGACAGCGTCGAAAATCGAGAAAAAGAGGGTGAACGCGCGAGGAACGAAGGGCAGACCGAGGAGGAGAGGAAACAATGCCAATTTAAGCCACATGCATCGCTCTGGCTTCGTATTTAGGTGGATAATCGGCTTACCGAGGCGGTCTGCCGGGCAGCCCACTTTCAGCGCATCGTCTCCAGGATGGAGTTATTCGCGCTTCGGCCTCGACTTTTTCGCGCGACCACCGCAACTGCTCGGTTTTCTACGACGTCGTGTCGCGCGTACGCGTACCCCGACCAACCCGACCAATTTTTCCCATTTTCTTTCTCCCTTTTCGCCACGACCGTCGTTATTCCGTCGTTGTTGCATCCGTTCCGAGCATTCGACGGATTTAGAGTCCGGGCCTCGCCGATCGGCGAAGAGTCGCGGCGAAAGAACACCGGTGGCTTAATTCGATTTCCCGGTTAAGCCGTAAATTTAACTGGTTTCGAAGTTCGATTCCGGACGAATGGCGATAAGCGAGCGGCACGAAAGCCGTTGTTGGAAGCGGACGCGAGGAAAAAGCTGTTGCAACGACGGTTTCGCGGGATGTAACATCGGACGCGACGATTAATTTCCTCGACAATGCAGATTCGCGGTAGTCCAGCACGATCGATGCGATTTACTCGCTTCTATTTACTCGCCGTCTATTTGTTAGCGATACTATTACCATTATTATTAAACAATTAAGCGGCTTATTCGACGCATGCAACGGCAAACAGGTTACGCGACCCGTTAAACTATCGCGATCGCGTTAGAATGTATTACGCGCGCCCGCGCGCAAACGAAGAAAATATGGAAATCTTTCCGGTTAAAGCGCGTGAAAATCGCGAGTGGTTCGGCCGGTGAAGAAGCGTCGCGATGCTCCGCGGGGAAAAGGGGGGATAAGTAAGTATAGTACGTATAGAGTGGCAGTTTCTTGGCCGGCAGCGGCAGCAGTAGCAGCAGCAGCAGCAGCAGCTCGATACGTCGACGAAGAATAAAGTTTCGAGAGACGATCGTATTGGAGAGGAGAACGATCGGGAAGAGAGAGGGCTCGAGTATCGAGGACGATTCTCGAATGCAAATATCGACGGGTATTTTTATGCGCCTCGCCATCCCGTTGCGCGCAGTTAAGCCTTTGAGCTCGACGTTGACTTGCAGATCGCGGGCCGAATTTGAAATTTTAAAGCGTCCATCTCGCGCGCCACTTGCCGCGGTTCTTCGCCGTCGAAAATTGGCCCTTAGGTCGGCGAAGAGGCGGCGGCGACGCGGGCGTCTCGGAGGGATCGTCGCGTGGAACACAACGGTCGTTTCAGTCGTCGCGAACCGAATACGAAGTTTGGTTAATTTCGCTATGCCGGCTGGAAGCACCGATACGGAGCACACCGGCGTCGAGCATCGGCGTCTCGCGCGACGGAGCGGTTTCGGCCGGGAGCACGGAAGAGGGAAAGGGAAAACGACGAAAGACGAAATTATTTCGCGTACGCGTGACGATCGTCGATCGGGCAGCGATCGCTCCAATTAACGCAAGAATATTTGCGCTAAAATTACGGCCGTCCGACGCCGGGGCGAAACCTCGCCCAACCGATGGGTAATCGATACAAAAGTCCACAAGGGTTGGGCCGCCTTAGTGGCCCCGCTCTCTCTTCCTCGCTCTCTCCTCTTTTTTTCCTCTCTCCTTCGCGCACACAGACGCATAACCGACCGCGCTCCACTGCCGCGACTACAGCTCCGTTTCTGGAACCGACTCGCGAGTGACGCGGGCAAAAAGAGAAAAGGAGAGAGAGAGAGAGAGAGAGGGAGGAGAGAGAAAAGGAGGAAAAAAAAGACGACGAAAAACGAATCGTCGGCTCGTCTTTTTTTCCACTCGACGAGGCATCGTAGAAAGTTTAACCCTTTATCGCGTCACGCGCCATTTGCCTCGTAACGGCCGGCATCGGATTCTTTGCCTCGCCTCAAAGAGCCACGTACGCTTCGAGGCCGATTTTAAATATCGACGACGCGTCGCCTCTTTTTATACGATGCACCGGTCGCGGGGGAGGGAGAGCATTTGGCCGAGGTGAGAGAGACAGAATGGACGCGACGCGACGCGACGCGACCGTGTAGCCGAAAGCGCGGCCTCTGCTCGACGACACGCAACTCGCCACTCATTAATAATATTTTTACGCGTATCGCTACGTGCTTCCGGCCAAGAGTCCTCTCTGCCGGTCTGCAATTGGGCGCACGAGCTACGCGATACGTTCTCGGTGACGTGCGTGCTGCGTGGACTCGTGCTTTCCGGTCCGTGTATCGGGTGTTCCGTTTTCGACCGCGATTTTTCCCGTCGAATCTCGCTCGCTCGCTCGCCCCACGGTGCACGCTCCAAGGGAGACCGCGGAGCATGGGACCGGTCGGGTTCGGGTCGGAAGAATCGCGCGATAAATCGAATCGGAGACACGCTGCCTTCGGCCTCGTTACGACCGGCGACGACCGGCGACGACCAGCGACGGACGGACGAAAGGACGAAGAAGAAACGGAGCGAGCCGATAGAGGAAAGAAGAGCGGGCTCGAAGGGAACGGGAAGGTTGAGGGGGAGGGGGGTAGGAAGGGAAGCGTCGATCCCAGGGAATGGAAGAGCGGCGAAATAAAGGCATCCTTTTAATGGGCAATACTAATCAATGAAATACGAAGCTACGGGGAGTAGGAGATATGCGTGCAGAGAGCGAAGCGTGGAAAGAAGAGAGAAGAAAAAAGAAGAAGCGAGAGGGGCAGGAGAGAAAGAAGAGAGAGAGAAAGAGAGAGAGAGAGACGGTGGAACGTGGCCGTGCAAACAAAGGGGATATGCGGCCGCGCTCCTCTCCGCTTCTCCGCTTACTCCGCCTCGCTCCGCTCGTTCGCGCGCTCGCTCGCTCGCTCGCACGCACGCTCGCGTTGCCTCTTCGTTCCACCCGGTTCACCCGTCTCCGTCCCTTTCGTCGCGGAACACTCGCCCCTCTCCGTCCCTCTCTTTATACCCCGTTCGGTGTTTCCCTCTTTTTTCCCTTTCCGCGTGTACACGTACGCGCGTGCACGCGTGTAGCCGCGTCTTCGTCGATCGGAGGCCGCGCGACGCAGAGGGCAGGATATTTTTCAGGATGGGATATTTAACGCGTTGGCCAGGTCAGTAACCCCGGGGAGCCGGGGCCCCGCGATTGGCCGGTCTGCTCGGCGTTCTGCCACGAATTCCCGGCCCCTCATTGGCCGAGCCGGGCCCTGGACCTACACCAACACCCTGCGTGCCACGCACGTCCTACGTACCGGACCAGAGTACCTACGTCCGTTCGTCGTTCCTACGTTCTCCTCCACGTTCCTACGTTCGCGTCTATGCACGCACCACACGCACCACGCGCACTAACTCGTTCGTTCGCTCGCTCGCTCGCTCGCTCGATCGCTCGTTTGCGCACGCACGCACGCACGCACGCACGCACGCACGCACGTCCCTGTCTCCTTCGCTCCTTCCCTCCCTCGCTCTCTCCCTCTCTCTCTCTCTCTCTCTCTCTCTCTCTCTCTCTTTCGCTCTGTTTCTTTCTCTCGCTGCATCGCCGAGACGAGCGTCCGGCTTCCACGTATACCTCGCGACCACCGCGCGTACCCGTCGCGTTCGACTTGGCCCACCGTGGTCGTCGCGCCGTCGTGGGATTCGCGAGCGATCCAACGGCACAGCCTCTTTGCCGGTAAATCGTCGTCGTCGTCGTCGTCGTTGTCGTCGTCGTCGAGTTCGACGCACTCCGCCACTTTCGCCGTTTCATCGATGCGCTTGACTTTGGACGCGAGCGCGTGACGGCGAACCGGGCGGCGAAAAAGCACGGCCGTGGTCGCGGCCCGGCGACTTTGCGAGGGGATCGCGCGCCCGATCGTTTCATGACTTTCGAATATTTCGTGCGCCCGTATCTCGAATTACATCGCGGCGGGATAGCGTGCCGTTATGGATCCGTGCGTAATTCACGTGCCGCTGCATTACCGAAATTACAACGGATGATAATATTACGATGCATTTCAATCGCGAAATCCCCCGACACTTTTGCAACTGAAATCCCGCCAATATTAAATTCGCATCGGACCTGTGGCCGCCGTCTGTGTTTGCGCATCGTCGTGCCTGTATTAAATTGCAAGGAACGCTTCTCGCTCGCTCGTTCGCGTATCCATTCGTCGCTCTCGTTCCTTCGCGATCGCACACCGCCGTCGCCAATTTCCCCGTGCGTTACCGCGCTCGTGCTTTTCGTCGTTGGTCAACCGGGCCAACGAGTGGCTCCGAAAGGGAAAG